>NC_081419.1:137281448-137434549 GCF_949786415.1 Peromyscus eremicus | reverse complement strand
ATGGGAATGAAGGCAGCCAGTAATAAACGCCCGTGCTAAGATCAGGGTCAGAAGCCTCATAAAAGAGGGCTCATGGGACCCAGAGTCTGGCCTTCTTTAAATCTGCCAACTTGCATACTGAGCTGTTTAACTCGTTCTCAAAGTAACTACCATCTCATTGCCAGGGAATTTAATATTCTCTCTCTCTCTCTCTCTCTCTCTCTCTCTCTCTCTCTCTCTCTCTCTCTCTCTCTCTCGCTGAATAAGTAAATGCTTATTATAACACTTTCATCTCTGAGCATTTAGATACTAAGTATTTTATGTGTAGCACCTTATATTAGTTTGGCAAAACTGAAAAATAAAACTTCTTGTGCCCTATTTTTCTAAAGGTTTAGGAAATTGAGGGTCAAAAGGGAAACAGCCTCCCTAAGGAAACTTCACCTGAGACCCAGAAATATACTCCAAGCCAAAGACTGATTCCGAAAATCATTCCGCTAGTTTTCTTTTTTCTCTTGCCCTCCTTCAGAAACACAACTGCAAAGAAACGAAATGTTGTAGGGTTTCACTCTGGTCATGTAACAGCACTAACACTATCCAGAACCTTCCTATAGTGCCAATTCAGAGTGCCAGGTACATGGAAGCACTGAGTTTTCTGATAAGTTTTGAAGCAATCAGAAACTAGACAATAAAGCGACTGTTGTAAAAAGGAGTGCTCAGACACGTGCAGGCTTACATTCTGATTACCATCCTTGCCAATGCTATCCTCCAGGACAGAGCCGATGAAAACAGCACAAGGATGTGCTAACAACCTCCTTCAGACAACCGCAGGTGGGAAGAAATGGGCTGTGAGTCAAGAATTCTCTCGGAGGCAGCTCTGATCTGCATATCTGACAGTGCTGAAATGAAATCTTTTCAACAGGAGCCTGGCCTTTGGTTTTAAAGGAGGAAACATAGCCACAATAGATGTCCTCAGTCACAGAGCTTCCTGAACTCAACTATCCTGCTAGGCTTTAAAATTCTATTCCAAAGAGACTAGTGTAGCTATTGTTCTAGGGAGCAAATTAGAATGCTGGGAACCAAGTGCAAATTTTAGGAAGAAATCACCTTGTGCCCCTCTGTTCACAGGGTCTAACGGGAAAGGCCTGAGCCAGGGACAAGAACTTAGCAAATACTATTTCCCTTCTACCTCCACTGCAAATAAGCCTGGAAAGGAGGAGAGGGCAGTTTATGTGCATGTCCTGGACACGTATAGAGGCAAGGCCACATTAGTGTAGTCACCGAGCACTGGTGTCAAATCTTGAGCAGATAGGTGTCCATCACCTTTCAGAACTACTAGGCTTAGACCTGGCATTTCCTCATACCAGGCAAAAGCATGCACCTGCTAAATTAACAAACTAAGTTTACTAGCTATATACCCCTGTACCAAACAACTAGAAACACGCATTCTTAAGTTGGCAAAATGACCCACTGGGTAAAGGCACTAGCTATGTACGCTTGTTGACCTGAGTTGAATTCTCAGAACCCACAAAAGTTGTCCGCTGACTTCCACACCATGGCTTCATGGCACATACACAGAGCTTTTAAACATTTTCAAAAGAAGAAAACACAACCTTGCTAAAGCACACAAAGACTATTTGACAAAAATTCACAACAAACATGCCAAGCCACAAATGTCTCAAAAAGTACCAAAGAACTGTTACCACGTAGACCATGTTTTTTAACCTCAATTCTCTGTAATTGAAATGGGCAGTTTTAAAATTTCACACCCGTAGTTTTGAAAAAAGCACTTCTGAATAATTCACAGGCATAGCAGCAGTACATGCCTATAATTTCAGAATTCAAGAAGTAGAGGCAAGGGGATTTGAATTTGAGGCCACCCTGGGTTACATGGCAAGTTCCAGGTTGGCAGGGGATACACAGTGAACCAATCTGTTTCTAACAAACAAAATGGTCATCAGAGCTTCTCCGCAGCTCCATGGAGAATGTCTGAGCAGTGTGATGAGGTCCCTGGGCTCAACGCCTGGCACCAGAGGGTGGAAGGGAAGGAAACAAACAGAGAGCACATGTACCATGCACACAATGGAGTGATGCTGAGCCACAGATAAGGGAAAAGCTATGTCAACCCGATTAGTGCAGGAAAATCCAACCGCAAAATAGTGAACAGTGTTACACCAGTTCTGACTGTTACAAGGACCCCTGAAGCCAGAAGTAAAGAACTTTAGTCTAAGGAGGAGCCCTTATGATTCTGTTTCACAATCAGACTCGGTATTAAGATATTAGAAGACTTTTCTCTAAGGTGAACAAGACAAGAAGAGGGACTGCTATTCACACTATACTAGAGCTCCGAGTGGACCAGAAAAAAAGGTGCATGGATCACAAAGGGGAAAAAACTAAGGTCATAATTCACAGACAAGGCCTTCTCTGTAAAAAATAAAAAAGGAAACTTACAAATTCCTAATCTCATAGGATAATGAATAAAGCTACCCACTGAAAAACATCAATTCACCTATAAAAATAAAACAAGGTCTGTGAAGAATTGTGTTGGGATTTTGATGGGGACTGCATCGAATCTGTGGATTGCTTTTGGTAAGATGGCCATTTTTATTATGTTAATTCAACTTATCCATGAACATGGGAGATCTTTCCATTTTCTGATATCTTCTTCAATTTCTTTCTTCAAAGACTTGAAGTTCTTGACATACAGGTTTTTTACTTGCACGGTTAGAGTTAAACCAAGGTATTTTATATTATTTGTGGCTATTATAAAGGGTAATATTTCTCTGATTTCTTTCTTAGCTTGTTTATCATTTGTATATAGGACAGCTACTGATTTTTTTTAGTTAATTTTATATCCCACCACATTACTGAAAGTGTTTATCAGTTGTAGGAGTTCTCTGGTAGAATTTTGGGGGTCACTTATGTATACTATCATATTGTCAGCAAACAGTGAACGTTTGACTTCTTCCTTTCCAATTTGCATCCCCTTGATCTCCTTTGGTTGCCTTATTGCTCTAGCTAGAACTTCAAGTACTATATTGAATAGATAAGGAGAGACTGGACAGCCTTGTCTTGTTCCTGATTTTAGTAGAATCACTTTGAATTTCTCTCCATTTAATTTGATGTTGGCTGTCAGCTTGCTGTAAATTGCCTTTATTATGTTTAGGTATATTCCTTGTATTCCTGATCTCTCCAAGACCTTTATCATGAAGGGGTGTTGGATTTTGTCAAAGGCTTTTTCAGCATCTAATGAGATGATCATGTGGGTTTTTTCTTTCAGTTTGTTTATTTGGTGGATTATATTGACAGATTTTCATATGTTGAACCATCCCTGCCTACTTGATCATGGTGGATTTTTTTTAATGTGTTCTTAGATTCAGTTTGCCAATATTTTAATGAATATTTTTGCATCAATGTTTATGACAAGAGATTGATCTGTAATTCTCTTTCTTTGTTGCATCTTTGTGTGGTTTGGGTATCAGAGTAACTGTAGCCTCATAGAAAGAAGTTGGCAATGTTCCTTCTGTTTCTATCAAGTGGAACAATTTGAGGAGTATTGGTATTAGCTCTTCTTTGAAATTCTGCCTGAAACCATCTGGCCTTGGGCTTTTTCTGGTTGGGAGACTTTTAATAACTGTTTCTATTTCCTTAGGGGTTATAGATCTATTTAAATTGTTTATCTGGTCTTAATTTAATTTTGGTACATGGTACCTATCAAGAAAATTGTCCATTTCTTTTAGACTTTCCAATTTTGTGGAGTACAGGTTTTTGAAGTATGACATTAATGATTCTCTGGATTTCCTCAGTGTCTGTTATGTCCCCCTTTTCATTTCTGATTTTATTAATTTGAATATTCTCTCTCTGCTTTTTAGTTAGTTTGGATAAGGGTTTGCCTATCTTGTCAGTTTTCTCAAAGAACCAACTCTTTGTTTCATTGATTCTTTGTATTGTTCTCTTTGTTTCTATTTCGTTGATTTCAGCCCTGAGTTTGATTATTTCCTGCTGCCTACTGCTCCTGGGTGAGTTTGCTTCTTTTGTTCTAGAGCTTTCAGGTGTGCTGTTAAGTTGCTAATATGAGATTTCTCCAAATTCTTTATGCAGGCATTTAGTGCTATGAACTTTCCTCTTAGCACTGCTTTCATAATGTCCCATAAGTCTGAAAGAACAATATTCAACTTCATATGGAAAAACAAAAAACCCAGGATAGCTATAACAATTCTGTACAATAAAGGAACTTCCAAAGGCATCACCATCCCTGACTTTAAGCTCTACTATAGAGCTATAGCAATAAAAATAGCTTGGTATTGGCATAAAAACAGACACGTGGATCAATGGAATTGAATTGAAGACTTTGACATAAATCCAAATACCAATGAACACCTGATTTTTGACAAAGAAACCAAAATTATACAATGGAAAAAAGAAAGCATCTTCAACAAATGGTGCTGGCATAACTGGAGGTCGACTGGAGGTAGAAGAATGCAAATCGATTCGTATCAATTGCCCTGGACAAAACTCAAGTCCAAGTGGATCAAAGACCTCAACATAAATCCAGTTACACTGAACCTGATAGAAGAGAAAGCGGGAACTAGCCTGAACACACTGGCATAAGAGACTATTTCCTTAATATAATACCAGTAACACAGACACTGAGATCAACAATTAATAAATGGGACCTCCTGAAATTGAAAAGTTTCTGAAAGGCAAAGGACACTGTCAATAAGAAAAAAACGGCAGCCTACAGAATGGGAAAAGATCTTCGCCAACCCCACATCTGACAGAGGGCTCAAGAAACTAGATATCAAAACACCAAATAATCCAATTAAAAACTGGAGTACAGATCTAAACAGAGAATTCTCAGCAGAAAAATCTCAAATGGCCAAAATACATTTAAAGAATTGTTCAACATCCTTAGTCATCAGGGAAATACAAATCAAAACAACTCTGAGATTCCATCTTAAACTTGTAAGAATGGCTAAGATCAAAAACAATGATAACATCTTATGCTGGAGAGGATGTAGAGTAAGGGGAACACTTCTCCACTGCTGGTGGGAGTGCAAACTTGTGCAGCCACTTTGGAAATTAATGGCAGTTTCTCAATCTACCTCAAGGGACTCAATCTACCTCAAGACCCAGTTATACCAATCTTGGGCATATACTCAAAGGATGCTCAATCATACTACAAGGACACCTGTCCAACTATGCTCATAGCAGCTTTATTTGTAATAGCCAGAACCTGGAAACAGCCTAGATGCCCCTCAACTAAGAATAGATAAGGAAAATGTTGTACATTTACACAATGGAGTATTGCTCAGCTGTAAAAAAACAACGACCTCATGAAATCTGCAGGCAAATGGATGGAAATAGAAAAAAATCATTCTGAGTGAGGTAAGCCAGACCCAGAAAGACAAGCATGGTATGTACTCACTCATAAGCGGATATTAGGATAACCAACCTTACAATCCACAATCCCAGAGACGCTAGAGAACAAGGAGGGTCCAAAGAGGGATACATGGATTTCACTGGGAATGGGAAATAGAAGAGATCTCCTGGGTAAACTGGGGGCATGGGTGGAGAACTTGAGGGAGTGGGTTGGGCAGGCTGGGTCCAAGAGGTAGGTTGGGGTGGGACAGAGGGGGAGAGTAAAGAAAGAGATGTCTTGATGGGGTGGCATTTTGGAGTTAGGGAGAAACCTGGTGCAAGGGAAACTCCCAGGAATCCACAAGGATGATCACAGCTAAGATTCCTAGCAATAGTGGAGAGGGTGCCTGAATTGGTCATCTACTATAATCAGATTGGTGACTACCCTAATCATCATCAGAGAGCCTTTATCCAGTAACTGATGAAAGCTGATGCAGAGATCCATAGCACTGGGCTGGGCTCCGGAGTTCTCCTGAAGGAGGAAGGGATTGTAGGAGCCAGGGAGGTCAAGACCATGACCGAGGAACCCACAGAGACAGCTGACCTGAGCTGGTGGGAGCACACAGACTCTGGGCAACAGTTAGGGAGCCTGCATGAGACCCACGTAGGCCCTCTGCTTGTGTGTGACTATTGTGCAGCTTGGTCTGTTTGTAAGGCTCCTAGCAGTGAGATCAGGAACTGTCCCTGGCGCTTAGCTGGCTTTTGGGAACCTGTTCCCCATGCTGGATTACCTCATCCAGCCTTGATGCAGGGGGAGGAGCTGGGTCCTGCCTCAACCTGATGGGTCATGCTTTGTTCAAGCCCATGGGAGGCCTGCCCCTTTCTGAATGGAGACAGAGGAGTGGATGGGGAGGGAGGTAGATGGTAGTAGTGGGGGGTGGGGGGAAAAACTGAGGTCGGTATGTAAAACAAAGTAAAAAAAGTTATTAAACAAGAAAAGAAAGTAAAACAAAAAACAAAACCCCAACACTGAAAAACAAAAGATCTGGAGCACCAGTGAGAAGACATTTGCTACAAGCCCCACGTCAATGCCCCAGACCCACACAGCGGGAAGAGAATCAACTGTTCCAAGTCTTCCTCTAACTTCCACATGTGTGCACAGACACACATACACACATAATAAACAAGACAATTTTTGAAAATCTGAAAATAAATTTAGTAGCTTAATAAAATACTTCAACATGCTAGGCTGGCTGAGGAGACGGCTCAATGTATTAAGGGTATGCCAAGTGCAAGAACCTGAGCTGAATCCCTGGAAGTCACATAAATAGTCAGACATTGTGCAGACATGTGACCCAGGAGAGACTGCAGAATCCCTGAGCTCGGTGGCCAACCAGCCTGGCCTACTTGCTGAATTCTAGGCCAGTGAAAGAATCGGTCTTAAAAACCAAGATGGGACTCAACAGTTAAGAGCATGTTCTGCTCTTCCAGAGGACCCATGTTTGGTTCTAACACTTACATCAGGTGACTCACAATCAAACACCTGTCCCTCTAGCTCCAGGGGATCCAAGTCACTGACTTCCTGAGGCATCTGTACTCAAGTGTACATACCCACACATATACACCTAATTTTAAATACTAAAAATGAAATATTTTTAAAACAAAAATCAAGGTAGATAGCTCCTGAGAAACAGTACCTGAGGTTGACCTCTGACCTACACATGAGCATACACACACAGACAACTGCTAGGCATGGTAGAACACATCTGCACTTGCAATACTCACAAGGCTGAGACAGGAGGATTGAAAGCTGACACCAGCTTGGGCTATATAAGAAGGCTTTCTCAAAAAAAAAAAAATATATATATATATATATATTATAGATAGACAGTAGATAGACAGACAGATAGATACACACACACAAGGATATAGAGCGTGTCTGTGAATAAAGTTTCTACAGATATGATAGAGAAACCAAGTACCTATGTTTGCTGACAGAATTAACACCGAAGAGATAGTCAACAACTCTGCTGACTAAATAAACTATGCATTCAAACAATGAAGTGAAACCCCAATGGTATAGTGCAAATTTTAATAAACTGATCCTGAAATTGATAGGAGATTTTCAAGTAGCAATCTGTACTGAAAAGAAAAATAGGGAGACAAGGAATCTATTTTAGATAAATGGTCATAGAAAACATGTAAAGGTGACTGGATCACACAATTGAATGTGGTAGAGAAATAAGGTTTTCAAATGGAAAAAATAGAGCAGATGACTATAGCTCATAGTATAAACAAAAAGAAGTTCATGATATATTAAAGAACATCTGTGAACAGTAAAACTTTACAACAATTGTTTAAGCATACACTAATCTTAAAAGATATCTAGGTAAAAAGGAATTTCTTAAAGAACACAAAAGTTATACTGTATAAGAAAATGTAGAACAATCTGATGTCACGAAAACTACAGTTGCTAAGAATGGTTGCCAAGCTAAGAGCACAAGCCATGAGCTAGGGTAAAATAATTACAAAGTACAAACTATACACCAAAAAAGCCAGTCTCCAAATACAAAGAAATTCTGCCAATCAGTAAAAGGTTACTCAGATGACCCTTTCTGCAGTAAACATACAAACAAGCAAGATTAAAAGGAGGTGCTGTAAGCTCAGCAGTGCACACCTGGCATGCACAAGGCTGGAGGTACCAGCTGCTGCGCTTCCAAAACCAAAATTGGGATACACCAAGCAACAAATGGCTATAAACGTCTTTAACACTTGTTTTTATACATGGTATAACTTTCTCCCCAAATCAGTTCTGCACATAGGTTGTTTTGTTTTGAAATCTTATTCCATTATTTGGCTGGGACCCCTTAAACTGATGCCATTTTAAAAGCTGTGTGTGGCACTGTGCTGAAGAATGACAGAGTTTACTAGAAATCTGAGAGGAAAAGACTCTGTGCTGAGGTGCTCTGGCTGACTCAGACTTCAACTCTGCCAACTGTCCAATCTCCTAACTAAATGAAATAAAGGCAATGCCCTAGTGTTGCTGTGGTAACTCAAAATAGACTCAAAATAAAGGTGAGGATGGAGAGATGGCCAAACAGTTAACAGCACTGGTTGCTCTTCCAGAAGACAGAGGTTCAATTTTCAGCACCTACATGCATGGTGGCTCATAGTAACTACAGTTCCAAGAGATTCAATAACCTTTTCTGATACCTACAGGCACCAGACACATGTGTTCACAGACATGCATACACAGACAAAAACACCCAAACACATAAAATAAAATATACATACATACTTAAAGATAAATAAATAATAGCCTTAATCCAAAAAGAAAGGGTATGGTAAACATGAACACAATTTCAATTCATAGCTTAATACAGAGCTCCCTCTGCTGGCACAGAGGAAGTACAACAATCCCAATACTGACATATCACACAGGAATTTGACCTTCACTTTTGAGATCAAGAGAATTTCTTCTAGAATCCTCATTCAAAAATAACAGAAGAGGCCGGGCAGTGGTGGTGCACGCCTTTAATCGCAGCAATTGGGAGGCAGAGCCAGGCGGATCTCTGTGAGTTCGAGGCCAGCCTGGTCTACAGAGCAAGATCCAGGTCAGGCACCAAAACTACAGAGGAACCCTGTCTCGAAAAAAAACAAAAAAACAAAAAAAAAACAGAAGTCTGCCCTGCACATATTCTACAGACTAACAAGAATTGCCAATATGTTTTCAGACAAGTACAATTAGCTAATATTCTCTCTCTTCAGATTTTAGCTAAGGGCTGGGACTATACCTAATGTTTTTGTATATACAGTATTCTATCTATAAATACCATGTTTGGGAAAATTATTGAATATAATTTATTATTTTCTTGGGCCTGGTTCCTAGTAGTGGAACTTACTGGGTCAAAGGTTTGACCTTTTGTTTTAAGATTTAGTTTTAATTATGTGTACATAGCAAGAGGTCTATTTATGTGTGAGTACAAGTATCTGCAAAGTCTAAAAAGGATACTGATCCCATGAAGCACGACTTACAAGTGGTTATGAACCACCTGACATGGGTCCTGGGAACTGAACTCAGGTCCTCTGGAAGAACAGCAAATGCTCTTAACTGTGGGCGATCTCTCCAGCCCCAAATCTGAACTTTTTAAATGCCTGACATACAAGGCATTCCAGAAGTTTTATCAATTTATGAATCTACCAATAACATTACGACTCCTTTATAGTCTCCGAGATAATGAATCTGAGCCCCCAACCAGACAAAAGGAACTATGTTGCCTTTGAAGACAAGAGGCTAGTGATGACCTTGCAAACCATGACCTGAAAGGTGAAGAGTAGAGGAGACATTGAGAACACTGCCCTGCAAATGTCCCTCCCTCTCAGCCACAAGAAGCTACCCTGAGTTCCTCAACTCACCAAGCTCCTGGTGAGGCTCTGTGGAAAGGGCTCCCCCTGCCGGAGTGCCTGCAGCCGTTCTCCCTATGAAGAGCCCCAGTACAAGTTAAATACCCTTCCACTATACTTTGACAACACCCTTGGCTTACCCTGATATTAGAACTCATTTCATTCACGGAACTTGATGGCATCTGGGATCAACTAAGAGACCCAACAATGAGTAGTCAGTCTGTGAGGGCATTTATGAAAAGGACTGACTGAAAAGAAGTCTCTCCCTGAGAGGGGATAGCAACACCTGACAGCTCAGATACAGAGAGGTCTGAGGCAAAAACAGTCTTGCTTGCTGCCCTGTCTGGGCTTCTTACTAGCACACCCGTCCCTGCTGTTGCTGTTGTTGCTGTTGCTGCTGCTGCTGCTGCTGCTGCTGCTGCTGCTGCAGCCACTCTCCCTGCCATCCCGGCACACGCGTCCCTGCTGCTGCTGCAGCCACTCTCCCTGCCATCCCGGCACACCCGTCCCTGCTGCTGCTGCTGCAGCCACTCTCCCTGCCATCCCGGCACACGCGTCCCTGCTGCTGCTGCAGCCACTCTCCCTGCCATCCCGGCACACCCGTCCCTGCTGCTGCTGCAGCCACTCTCCCTGCCATCCCGGCACACCCGTCCCTGCTGCTGCTGCTGCAGCCACTCTCCCTGCCATCCCGGCACACGCGTCCCTGCTGCTGCTGCAGCCACTCTCCCTGCCATCCCGGCACACCCGTCCCTGCTGCTGCTGCAGCCACTCTCCCTGCCATCCCGGCACACGCGTCCCTGCTGCTGCTGCAGCCACTCTCCCTGCCATCCCGGCACACCCGTCCCTGCTGCTGCTGCTGCAGCCACTCTCCCTGCCATCCCGGCACACGCGTCCCTGCTGCTGCTGCAGCCACTCTCCCTGCCATCCCGGCACACGCGTCCCTGCTGCTGCTGCAGCCACTCTCCCTGCCATCCCGGCACACGCGTCCCTGCTGCTGCTGCAGCCACTCTCCCTGCCATCCCGGCACACCCGTCCCTGCTGCTGCTGCTGCAGCCACTCTCCCTGCCATCCCGGCACACGCGTCCCTGCTGCTGCTGCAGCCACTCTCCCTGCCATCCCGGCACACCCGTCCCTGCTGCTGCTGCAGCCACTCTCCCTGCCATCCCGGCACACGCGTCCCTGCTGCTGCTGCAGCCACTCTCCCTGCCATCCCGGCACACCCGTCCCTGCTGCTGCTGCAGCCACTCTCCCTGCCATTCCTTACTGGCATTAGACTCCAGTTTCTTGGGTTCTTCAACATGGACTAAAGACCAGCGATGCTCCAGGAATCTTCCAGGCCCTCGGGACCAGACTGGGACTGCTGAGACATCCAGCTTTGTAGACTGAGCAGCTATCCGGTCCTTAGCTCTTCAGTCTGCAGCCAGCCATTGTTGGACTATCCAGATCCTATGTGTAAGCTATTCCAGTCTGACCCCTTTGTTTAGGTTTAAAGCCCCAGGTCTGTTTGATAATTTTTTTTTTCTTCCTTTTAATTGTGCACCCTCCCTAGAGATCAAACCCAGGGCTTCACATGTTCTACTAGCCAACAGGCTTTCTCTGTCTGTAAAGGAACAGACAAAAAATACTTTAGGCCCTGAAGGCAACAGTCTTTCACAGGTTCTCAACTCAGCCTTTTCAGCACAGAGGCACCAGCAGCAACAAAGGAATGGCTATGGCTGTGCTCCAGTTGAGCCTTACTATCAAAGGTAGGCGCAGACCAGACTGGCCTGGCCTGGTTTGCTGATCCCTGGATTCTCAGTGGAGGCTGAGGGCAGAGCTCAGCAGAAGACTAGCACATGTGCAGCCTGGAGTTTGATCCCTTGCATGGGGGTAGAAAGTTAAAGGGGAGAAAAGAAGATGAGCAACGAGACCCAGGTCTTTAAACCGATGCAAAGGTCAGGGTAAACTGAACCCATACACCTCAGTTATCATTCTGTACTCTCAAGTTACTCCCTCTGTGAGCTGGCCTATAACTCAGGTACTCGGGGTAGAGTGCAGGACTCTGAAGTCAAGAGCCGAACCCAGGAACAAGGTCAGTCATAGGAAGATCAGCCAGGAGAAGAAAGGCAGCCCCAGGTCTGTGGCACACACCTAAAATCCTAGCTACTTGGGAGGCTGAGGCGAGAGAACCACTTTGAGGCAGGCAAGCACTAGAAATAGTTTAGTAACCGGGACTCCATCTTGTTTCACTTGGCAACCTGGGAAGGTCCCTAACCTGCATTTGCTATTCACATGCACTGCTCTCTGCAAAATGCACCTAGCAACCTGTTGGCAATTTAGGACCCCATCTGACCAGGGTACACACACACCCTACTCTGAACAAGGGAGTAGGTTTCTCCTTCCCTTAACAACCAACAAACCGACAAACACTATGCAGTCATATTCTTCTCGTGTCCAAACACAAGATAAGAAAGGCAAATCTGGCCTGAACTAGTTTTAGAGTCATGCACAACCAAGCACAAGTGTGTCCTCAAGTGAACTTCTAGGGAGGCAGGGCTCCCCTATAACTCAGCTGCATTATAGAAAGAGGCATGCACAGCAGTGGGGAAATGATCACATAAACTAATCTATTAATCAAAATAACAGAACCACCCAAACTACTTCCCTAGAAACCAGTCCCTCCTTCCTCTCGGCTCCCACAGAAAGAAGCCTTGGGCAGTAACTGCCTTCCTGCGGCCTACCGCTCTCCTGCAGTGTATTCTCACCTGAGCTTTGCCTAAATAGTTGCCTCTGCAGTCTCTGTGGGCTTTTATTTCATTTCTGAATCCAGTGACAACAACCTGAAACACTAGGCCAGACTCTGACCACAGGCACCAGCTCGAGCCCAGAAGTTTGAGAGAAGCCTGGGCAACACACGAAGACCCTGTCTCAAAAGACGGAAGCAGTGGTGGGTGGGGCTCATTGGCAGAGTGCTTACCCAGCATGTGTGAGGCGCAGGGGTCTAGTCCCCACAAAGAAAGTGAAGGGAGAAACAGGCAGGGGAGCGGGGGGAGAAAAGGAGAGAGACGAAAAGCAGCAGCAGGGTGGAAGAAAGGAGGAAGAGAGGGAGAGAAAAAAGAAAGGATGCTTCTGAGGAGACTTGACAGAATTTTTTAAACTGCTCAATTATCTTTGTCTGAGTTAAACAGACACTATCAAGCCGGCGGTGGTGGCACACATCTTTAAACCTAGCACTCAGGACGCAGAGGCAGGTGGATCTCTGTAAGTTCAAGGCCAGTCTGGTCTACAGAGTAAGTTCCAGGACAGCCAGGACTGTTTCATAGAGAAAACCCTGTCTCAAAAAAACCAAAAAAAAAAAAAAAAAAAAAAAAAAAAAATTCACAGCATTTCAAATTTCATTCCTAATTGAGATGAATTATGTATCAAAACAATGTAGCTGCCCTCCTCCAGGGGAACTCTTCAGTCTCTTCAGTACTCCATTCATGAAAGGATAGCCACTGGGGTTCAAAAGCAGACCCCTTCCCACAGCCCCCTGCTCACACAGCCCCCCAACAACCTCCTACTGAGCGTCTCTTCCTGACAGGCACTTAGCTATAGCAACAGAACAGCAGGCCCGAGACAGCACAGACCAGAGCCCATCTCGGATCAGTCAGTGTGACAGCGCCTCACTTTTCATAGTTCCTTCCTCTTCCTCGTCCTCCGTGTTGATCACCATGGTGCCCAGCTGTGACGGCAACGTGTCGCTGTGCTCAATCATAGTATTGGCTCCATCACTCATTGTACTGGCTACTCGCACGGTGCCCATCTCATCACCAGAGGCTCGAACCATTGTGCCAGAATCCATCTCATCCTCCTCCTGCAAATGAACAAATTTGTTCAAAAGACTGTTAACTTTCTGAATTACTGTTACTCATCTTGGTGCAAGCATTCCTGGATTTGTATCGAGGACCATGGGGGTCCAGTCCCTTGATAGTCCCCTCCCAGGGTCCGGGAAGAATCTAAAACCAGCTGATAATTAATCTTTGATGAAAAGAAATGAATCTATGTACACGAAACTCCTTAGTCCATATACTTTATTATTCTGTGTCAGTTACAAGCTTATATTCTGTTCTCATATTTAGCTCATTTCTTGCCCGATTTCTCTCTACACTTATCTGTGGTCCCCTCTAGGTTCTATCTTAATTCCTTCATCTAGTTCTGCCCCTTCTAGGTTCTCATCCATCTTGTTCCTTCCCATATCATCTCCTCTCCCGTCTCCTTCTCTCTCATCTTGTTCTTTCCCATCTGGCTCTTCCTCATCTTTCATCTCGTTCTTCTAGCACTCTCTTCTAGCCCTTCAATCTAGTTCTTCCCCATCTCAGTTTGTTCCTCTCAAGTTCTTACCCATCTAGTTCTTCCATTCTCTTTTCTCTTCTCTGTCCTCCATGTGCCCTGGAAGTCCCAGTATATATACACTTACAAGCAGTATTCCCTTAGCAGTGCAAAGCCAGGCTTCCAGGGTCAAACGGAGGGGTGATAAGAATCACATAGGGAGGCAATAACCGTTAATTATCATTTGCAACCCCAGGGTGGGGGAAAGTGTGCTCAGTCACTAGGCAACCTGTGTACAGCTAGATGCCTCTGGTGATAGTTAAAGGGAGATCTGGAACCAGATGTAAGATTTGAGAAAGGAGAAAGTTAAGCTTAATTGGCACATCCGCCAGGCCTTCTCAAACAGGTAGCCTGGATGCTTAAGTCTGTTCTTAGAGAGTACAGAGGTATCTCTGATAAAGTACTTTCCTCCATCTGGGGATGGACCTGGCCGGATGCTGTCAATGATGATAATTACAAGGAGGCTTGAACTGGGGTTCTGGCTGAGCATAGCTGTCAGCGTAGAAGGTTATCTAAATATTCCTAGAAGTGGTTAGGTAAGGAGTTAGAGGTCTATAAAGTTAGTAAGGCTATAAGAAAGGAGGGTCCAAGCTAAATTGTGTAAGGCTATTACTTAACATCCACCTGACCTAGGCAGTGTCCCCTTGTGGAATTTATCTTAAATCAGGAGACTTGCATGTGGACTGTTATTACTGTTAGTCCTTGAAAGGGGCCAAGGGAGATATCTGATTCCAGAAAAAGCCTTTCCTGAGGCTGTTCTCCAAACACATGGAATGTGTATGTCCAGAGAGTGATCAGTCCACACTGTTAGCCCTTCTTAGGGAAAAGTCAATTGGGAAAGCTATGAAGGCACACATGATTTTCATAAAAGAAGACAGCTGATATATAACAAGCCAAATGACACCAAAAACTCCTTGGAATTTGGCTTCCTCCGAAGGAATTCCCTGATCCCTCCGGGTAGTGACTTTGCCATAACCAGCTGAGTTCTTATGATATATTCCTGTGGCCCGCAGCAGATTTGACACTTCTCTAGGTTGTATACATACCTTGGAAGCTGAAAAGCACACATTTAACGGGAGATGATCATAAAGTCACCCATGTGACAAGTGTATGTCTAACCTAAAGGACTTTCCTCTTCTTCCTTCTCATCTGACTTCCAGCACAGACCTAAGAAGCTGACATGTACCCTTCAAATCTCTAAAGCTGTGAGTGACTCCAGAATACAGTATGAAATTTTTAAAAGAGCTTGGTAAACCAAGTCTCCCTGAGGGGTATGTCCCCCTGCCCCTCTCTCAAAGATAAACTGGATAAAAGATATGGGGGCAAAATAGTAAAATGTAGGTGTTTTGAGAAACACTGAGTAACAGGCAAACATAGACCCACCAAGTGTCCAGTGACACTGAATGAGATTGGGACAAAGTGCTGTTAGAGTCTCGAGCTCCAGGCTTGCCCACAGCAGCTACTTGTCTCACTTCTGCAGCAATCATGACCTAACAAGCATTTACCCTGAAGCCACCACAACGCCTGCCACTCACTGAGTTTTCATCATCGTCCTGGTCCACCTCCCGCTGCTGGGCTTCCTGGCGCTTCAGTTTCACGTCCATGGCTTCGTTAATTAGGTCTCGCAGTATCGACACTCCTTTGGCACTCTTGACAAATGGATGCTTGAGTAAAATGGAGAACAAAGGACACAGTTTTACTTTAAAACAGTGCCTGGCACATAGCAGAAATCTGGCAATATCTGTCATATAAATCAGTGGATCTAATTTCTCTCTTCACACCTGGAGCAACTAGGCCACAGTCACTTCATGACTCAAAGGAGACAGACCTGTGCCGATCCTCTCCATCTCACCTAGAAGTTCTTTTTTTCTTTATTTCATCCACCACATCAGTCCCTATGTCTAAATTCAGGTTGCAGGCCCAGGGCAGGCACCTTTACCCTCCGAGATACCTCACCAGCCCCATCTTCTGTGTTTCCTGCTTTTGTGGAGCATCATGGAGCCCCAGCAGTTAGAGCTGCATGTAGAAATTCTTTGCGGGAGTTACCTGTATACCCACACTTACTCTGGCAGTACCCATGTTCCCTCCCTGCAGGAACAGTACATTCCGGTTCCCCATCACCAACAGGGCAAAGGTCTCCAAGCCTTTCTTAGGTACTCTAGAGACTGAAAGGATGCTTCAGCACGTGGTGGGACTGCAGAACAGAAAGTTCTTCCACAAGCCTCTGTCATCATCACTCCATCCAGGCAGATTAAACAACACACTTAGAAGAGCTAGGTCATTAGCAAGGACACCATGTCACCTTGTTCTCTGTACTTGCAAAATATGCAAGATCATTTCCTTCCACTCTTCCCAGATGCATGCACATCTGGCCTGTTATGATTTGACATCAGTCTTGAGCCATTACCCACCCACTGTTCTTCCTGGCGGGAGAAATGGTTCTGAGCTTCTTACTGCTCTTAAATAGCCGGGCGGTGGTGGTGCATGCCTTTAGTCCCAGCACTCGGGAGGCAAAGCCAGGCAGATACCATGAGTTCGAGGCCAGCCTGGTCTATAGAGCGAAATCCAGGACAGGCACCAAAAACTACACAGAGAAACCCTGTCTCAAAAAAACAAAACAGCCAGGCAGTGGGGGCGCATGCTTTAATCCCAGCACTCGGGAGGCAGAGGCAGGCAGATCTCTGTGAGTTCGAGGCCAGCCTGGGCTACCAAGTGAGTTCCAGGAAAGGCGCAAAGCTACACAGAGAAACCCTATCTTGAAAAACCAACCAACCAAACAAACAAACAAAAAACAAAACAAAACAAAAAACCTAAACTCATTCGTGATGCACTTCCTTCCGTTACCAATATGTTCTTCAAGTTAAGTTTTTTGTTTTTTGTTTTTTGTTTTGAGACAGGGTTTCTCTGTGTAACAACCCTGGCTGTCCTGGAACTCGCTTTGTAGACCAGGCAAGCCTCGATCACAAAGATCCGCCTGCCTCTGACTCACAAGTGCTAGGATTAAAGGTGTGCGCCACCATCACCTGGCAAGTTAAGTATTTTCTATGCCCTTCCATCTCAATAGTTTTAAATCTCCCTCACAGTATGGAATATCTTATACCTCATTCCTACTTCCAAGCAAGTGACGCAGCCGTGTGTGCATGGCATGGAGAGGTGACACGTACCTGTAGGAGCTGAGTGGCTGTGGCTCTCTGCTCAGGGCTTTTTACCAGACACTGCTTCACAAAATCCATGAAGTTGTCTGACCACAGCTCGGGCTTACGGAATGTGGGAGGAGGGTTTGTAGGAATCATGAATATTGCCTAGTTAGAAAAAGAAAATAGATAAAATGAAAATGGCACTCCAACCCAAACAACTACATTTATTTGGTGAAATGCTTTTCCATTTATCCACGCACAGTGTCCACGTGGAGTACAGAAACCAGACTCTGATACTGTTCTCCTTCCCTTTCCCTTGCTCACATGCAGTCCTGCTCTAAACCTAACAATGCCAAAAAAACAGCAACAGCAAACAAAAAAACCTTTCCCTTGCTCACATTCAGTCCTGTTCTAAACCTAACAATGCCGAACAACACCAAACAAACCAACCTTTCCCTTGTGTGTCTGCGTGGTAGTATTGTACATGTTCATGCAGGTGTGGGTGCGAGTACATGTGCACATGTGCACGCATGCGTGCAGACCAAGGCTCAACCTCAAGTGTCACTCCTGAGCAGGACTGGAGCTCAGTGGCAGGGCAGCTGCCCCCCATAAATGAGATCCTCAGTTCAGTCCCCACCAACAAAGTAACAAGAGTGCGGCTCCTCAGGAACCATCCATCTTGTTTTTGAGTCTCACAACGATTAGGTTAGGCAGGCTGGCCAGCCAGGAGCCCTAGGAATCTACCTGACTCTCTCTCCCAGTGCTAGGATTATAAACACACATCATCACACCTAGCTTTTCATGTAGATGCTAGAGAATGAACTCAGGTCCTCGTGCTTGCAAGGCAAACACTTTACCAAGTGAGCCGCCTCTTTAGCCTCAAACAAATTTGGGACAAGGGGCAACCATACCACATGGGTTTCAATGTGGAAAGACACCGCCTATGAGCATCTGTACCCTGAAGACAATCTCAGCCCCATAGTTGTTAAACTCCCCTCCTTCAAAGCCACCAATGAATGTCAGCAATGACTCTAAGATCATCAACCAGAAGTCCTGAAAGTCACAGGGAGCTCTCAGCTTAGAGCCACACCAAATGATTTTCGTTAATCTTCATCTTTTAATCATGTGTGAAGGTGTGAGTATGGGGCATAGGGTGAGGAGAAAGAGAGTGTATGTGTGTGGTACCAGGGACTGAATGCAGAACTTATGGATGACAAACAAGATGTCTGCCACTAAGCTATCCTTCCAGTCCCTCAAATCCTCACTGTGCAGAAAAGAAAAGCTAAAAATCAAGCTACTAAAACAGAGCACAATTAAATTCTACTTTACAAAGATCGAGGTTATTACAAAGGGCTGGAGAGATTGCTCAGTAGTTAATATCACATACTGCTTTTACAGAGGGCCTGAGTTCAGTTCCCAACACCCATGTCAGGCAGTTCACAACCACTTACAACTCCAGCTTCAGGGCATCTGACATCCTCTTCTGGCCTCCAAGGGCAGCACGTCTTTCTCTAAAAAGACTACTAATTGTTGAATTTTAAATGATGGAAACCCCTACTTTATGCAAGATAAAACCCTTTAATTAGACAGTTAAGTTGTATTCTTTACCTAAAAGTATAACATGTAAACCCTCCACTCTTCGCCTCTTCAGTCCCACAAAAAAAAAAAAAAAAAAAAAAAAAGAAAAAGAAAAAGAAAAGGATTTGTCTTTAGGCATATGAATACTTTTTAAAAATTCGAGGCCAGCCTGGTCTACAGTGTGAGCTCCAGGACAGGCTCCAGAGCTACAGAGAAACCCTGTCTTGAAAAACAAAACAAAACAAAAATGCTCATCTTTTTTTAAAGATTTATTTATTTATTACGTAATTACATATAGTGTTCTGTCTGCATGTATCCCTGCAGGCCAGAAGAGGGCACCAGATCTCATTACAGATGGTTGTGAGCCACCATGTGGATGCTGGGAATTGAACTCAGGACCTCTGGAAGAGCAATCAGGGCTCTTAAACTCTGAGCCATCTCTCTAGACCCCAGCTCAAGTCTTTTAGTGAAAGAAGAAGTTAATTAAAGACAAGGAAGAACTGGTGGGGGGGGGGCGTGGGGAAGGCTGCGCAGCCTCTGGGAAAGGGAGGGGTGGGGGAGTGGGGGTAGGTGGGGAGTTGGTGGGGAGTCCTTTCAACAGAGCTGTGTGTTCTTTGAATGAGAAAAGCATGGGAACTCCTTAAGAGTATGAGTACTGAGAGAGGTCGTGGGAGGTGCAGCCTGTGAGCCATAATGCTGTAAGAGGACAGAGAATGTAGGTTGAAGGAAACATAGCCACCAGATAAGTCTGAGGATTCACAAAGCAAAACTCCTACAGAGATCAAGCATGAAAAGACAACCTGTGAACCAAAAGCACACTGAAGAAGACACTGTAGCAAGCAGTATCTGACACCTGGTGACCCAAAGGGGAGTCACAGAAAATGATTACATGGAAAGCCAATGTTCACAAAGCTAAAAATGTAGTTCCCTCAGCTGTTCAAAGTGTATATAATGTATACAATATGTAAGTCGATCTACACACTTCTATAGCCTATGTCCTTCAAGGAGACTATCAAGACACACACTCTAGAATTCAGAATAGACTAGATTCAAACTAATGCCAGGGGAAGAATATCACCTACAGAAGCATTTATCATTATATAAAAATTAGCTCATTTCCTGTTTGAATATAACCAAGGAAGTTGCCAACTAACTTCCTACTGAAAACCAGTAACCAATCATCCAACTGGCTGTTTCCTTACCCGCATTGGATGGATATCAGCATATGGGGGCTTTCCTTCGGCCATTTCTATGGCGGTTATTCCCAGAGACCAGATGTCTGCTACGCAGTTGTACCCAATTTCCTGAATAACTTCAGGAGCCATCCAAAATGGTGTTCCTATCACTGTATTCCTCTTTGCCATGGTATCCTAAAATGGAAAAGGGAGATGAACACAAAGCATGAAAACTACTGAGAAAAAAAAAGTCTGAACGTTAAAAATGCTTTGTTTATGCTCAGTAGTACAAGAGCGGCACAAACGTCATGAGGGCAACCCATCACTGTTTGCTTAGATTTAATGGGGGGCTCACTCCATGAGATGGAACCCATACCCGATACTGTCAAAGGAGGCCAAGAACCCAAGACTAGAGAGTCACCAGCTCTCTGGGAAACTTACTTCTTTATTCTGCTAAACGGACACAGCAATAAAACCACTCCTAATGACCTATTGCTACACCCATAAATCAATGCATCACTCAACCATCACCAGAAAGGCTTCTGCAATCAACAGAGACCACCACAACTGGACAACACGCAAAAAGATAGAACAATGTCCCACTGCTAGTCAAGAAGCTATTGGCATTTAAAAGCTGCTGGGAGAAGGCAAATCAGTTTTCCTCAATGGAGTGACACTGAGTATATCATCCATACTTGAGGGCAGGCCTCATGCTCAGGACTAGCCGGCCAATGCAAATTGGACTCCATGTTTTCTAATGGCTTTGCTTCCTTGGTTGTTTTCTTTTCTTTTCTTTAAGACAGAGGGGGAAAAAAAAAGAAGTTGAGTAGGTAGGGAGGTGGAGGAGGACCTGGAATTGGGGAAGCGGAAGAATATGATTAAAATATATTGTATTAAAGTCTGAAGGATCAAATAAAAACATTTAAAAAAGAAAAAGAATACCTTGTACTTGAAACATATCTAAAAACAATACTCAAGACATAATGAGACAAGTCACTAAAGAAATTCAAATGACCAAGAACCATAGGATTCTCAATCAATTATTAAAATACAAAATTATTAAATTTAAAAAAATTTAAAGCAATACTGACAAAAACATAGGAAGTCAGCAACTGAAACACAAGGTTACTGGACCATGAGATGGTACAACCTCACAGTCAACCTGGCAATATTTAGTAAACTTTTAAATATCCATATTTTTCTATTCAAATATCTTTCTAGAAATTTGCCTTGCATACAAGTACCCCAAAACAGACGCACAGATTGCAGAGTGTCTGTAATGGGGAGAAGGACCAATTAAAAGGACTATCAGGCCTGCAACTCCAGCTACCCAGGAGGGCCACCGAGCAAAGGGTCCAGACTGGCAGGCAGCACTGAGACCCTATCTCAATAAATATACTTTAATCACCACGAAGGTACCTAACACTCATAACCTGAGTCCTTGGGGAACTGAGGTAAGAAGATCACTGAGAGAATTCAAGGCCAACCTGGACTACACGTGAGCTCCAGAATGGTAGGGGCTCTAGAATGAAACCCAGTCTCAAAAACATAAATAAGTAAGGCCAACTACGGTATCACAAGCCTTTAATCCCAGCACCCAAGAGGCAGAGGCAAATGGATCTTTGTGCATGCGTTCAAGGTCATCTTGGTCTACACAGCAAGTTCCAGGATAGCAGGGCTACCTAATGAGACCCTGCCTCAAAAGGAAAAATAAATATTACAATAGATACTCATATAGTGAAATGCTACATTAAAAGTTCTCTAAGAGGCAGACATGGTGAACACTCACCTATAATCCAAGTGCAGGAGAGAGAAACAGGAGGATCTTAAGTTTGAGGCTAGCTAGGACTATACAACAAGCCCTATTTCAAACAGAAATAGGTATGGAAAATGTGTAAGATATTGCAACACTAAAGAACAGTTTACAAAATGATGAATAATACAACTTTATTTCTCTGAAAACAAAATAATAATCACAACAATGCAACGACCAATAAAAAGAAACGCCCCTGTGTAGCAGAAAAGCAGCCAAGAGCGATAAACACTACTAACAGTCACATCTAGAAGGCAGAATTACTCATTTGTCTTCTGTCTTGCAGACTTATGTAACACTCCCTTGGTTTATATGTGCAATTAGAAAAATCATTTTAAAGCTTAGATATAAAAAATGGTACCAAGTTTGACCTGTGGTTTGACGCGGCTACAGCACACACTACACTAATAAGCACGTGCACTCCCCCGGAGTGGTGTGGTCCTACTGAGAGCCTGGCTACAACTGACTCACCACAGAGAGGACTTCCAAACACAGGCAAAGATGCAAAAGGGCCTCCTTACCCCACACATCTGAAGTGCGTGTGACTTAGGTTACACCAGTCGGGAGCAATGACAGGTAGCACTTCTGAACTGATCTCACACTGTCCATCATATATAAAAACAACAAGGGGGCTCTCGGTGGCTAAGAGCACTGGCTCCTCTTCTAGAGGACCTGGGTTCAATTCCCAGCACTCACATGGCAGCTCGTAACTGTCCAGTTCCAGAGGATCCGACACTATCACACAGACATACATGTAGGTGAAACACCAATGTACATGAAATAAAAAAATTAAAAAAAAAAAAAAAAACCAACAAAGGAAACAACTTGGGCTTAATCATTTCCTCAGCTCTGAAACCTCAAACTTGCCAGGATGTTTTTAAATGGTGATACCCAGTTGTTTTCACTAGATTATGTCAACCAGAAATGGATACTCACAAAATGGAAAATATTTTGAAAATTAAGGGACCAGTGTATCCTAAACTCCAACTAGATCTAAGTTACAGAGTTACTAAGTATAAGAGAGCAACAGAGTGTGAAATCCAGAGAGAAACTGTAGCACATAAACTAAACATGCACACACTCAAAAGCCAGTCAGATCCATATGCCATACACAACTTAAAATGCTTTCAAACTAGCACGAAAAGGACAGAATATCTCCAAACTACAAAGCACTGGCCAAGTGCGGTGGTGCATGACTTTAACCTCAGCATTTGGGGTAGAGGTGGGCAGATCTCTTTGAGTTCAAGGCCAACCTGGTCTATATCAAAGTTCTGGACCAGCCAGTACATAACTACATAATGATACCTATAAATAAAAGCACTGAAATCTAGGTAGCCATCTGTAAAACTCCAAACTTAAATTCCCACCTTATGCTTTCACTAAAATAAGTTCAAATAAGTTAATCTTCAAATAAAAAACAAACCCAGGGGCTGGAGAGATGACTCAGAGGTTAAGAGCACTGTTTGTTCTTCCAAAGGTCCTGAGTTCAATTCCCAGCAACCACATGGTGGCTCACAACCATCTGTAATGAGATCTGGTGCCCTCTTCTGGCCTGCAGGGACACATGCAGACAGAACACTGTATATATAATAAATAAATAAATAAATCTTTAAAAAATAATAATAATAAAAACCTTAATATATATATAAAAAAAAACAAACAACAAACCCAGTGGAATCCTGAAAGTATAGATGAGCTGCTACATGATGCTGGAACAGAACACCAAAGACAAAAATCCAAGCAGGGGTGGGGGGTGGGGGGGTGGGGGGGAGTTCTACATAAAATCCAGAAAGTAAGGGGCAGGCTCAGTGGTTCTTCTGGAGGACCTGAACTTGGTTCCCAGAACCCATGTGGAGTGGCTCACAACCACCTGTAACTCCAATGCCTTCTTCTGGCCTCCACAGGCACCTACACTCACACACAAAAACACAAATTCAAAATACAAATTTGAGACTTCTGTGTTTTTAAACCCATATCAAAATAGAGGACAACTAGCAAAGGGAGCCATTTCAACCATAGCAAAGAAATAACAATGTAACAATGTCTTAGTTCTGGGTTCACCCTTCTAACAAACTTATTAGTGTGTGTGTGTGTGTGTGTGTGTGTGTGTGTGTGTGTGTTCACTCTTCTAAAAAACTTTGTGTGTGGTCTGAGGGTGTGTGTGAATCTGAGTGTGTGTGTTCACCCTTCTAACAAACTTATTAGAGTGTGCATGTGCATGTTCACTCTTCTAACAAACTTTGTGTGTAGTCTGTGTGTGTGCATATATGTGTGTGTATGTGTGTGAATCTGAGTCTGAGTGTGTGTGTTCATTCTTCTAACAAACTTAGTGTGTAGTCTCTGTGTGTGTGTGTGTGTGAGAATCTGAGTCTGAATGTGTATATGCTCACCCTTCTAACAAACTTATTATTGTGTGGTCTGAGTGTGTGTGGGCAGGGGTGTGGGTGAGAGAGAGAGAGAGAGAGAGAGAGAGAGAGAGACAGAGAGAGAGAGAGAGAGACAGGGAGACAGAGAGACAGAGAGAGAGAAGGAGGCTGAGCCTGCCCAGCCTGTGGAGGTCGGAGGACAACCAGTGGAGCCCGTTTCCTCCTCCACTACAAGCCCAGGGATGGAACTCAGGTTGTTAGGCTTGCAAGCTTGGGCCTTTATCAATCATCTGAACCATCTCTCGTGCCCAACAAATACATTCTTTTCAATGGGTGTTAGTTCACACTTGTAATCCAAGCACTCTCAAGAGATTGAGGCAGGAAGACTGAGAAATTTCAGGACCAGGCTACAGTGAATTCTAGGCCAACCTCAGCTACAGGATGAGACTGTACCTAAAAAGGAGGGAAAGAAGCCTGGAATGATTATGCACACACTTGGAAGGCAGAGGGAGGCAGGGGAGTATGTGAGTTTGAGGCCAGCCTGTTTTACACAGCAAGCTCCAGGCCAGCCAGGGCTACACAGTAAGACCACATCTTAAAAATAAAAAATAAAATAAAAAATGTAAAGGACCTTATCCTGAGGACAAAATCAAAGAAATGCTTAAAAATGTAAGCATCCTGATGTCTGCCACAGACGGATCTTGGGATGGTGGGAACTTGGAAAACAACAACAACGAGCACCCAGTGTGCACGAGGGAAGGAGTTCAGCGAATCACGCACACTCACACGAGAACCCAAGCTGCACCAGAAATGGATCGAGAGAGAGCCAGTCAGGTGCTGCTGCTAACCGGAGGGCTGAGGCAGAGGGATGGAGTCTAAGGCCAGCCTGGGCTACAGAAGACTGTCTTCAAAGCAGAAAAAGAAACTAATTACACATTTCTGCTAAAGATGACAGACGGAACGAATACATCTTCTTTTCACTTCTTCCTAAAACCATCTGAAAATGCAAAGCAAAGCCACAAAATTCTAAGCTGAGAAGCAGATGGCTGGCTGAACAGTAACTACTGAACAGACAATCAAACCGACTCTTGAGTCAGTCAGTCACTGGGAAAACTGAGAACAACCTAATTCCAGCACAGACCCTTCCAAATGGCTTACAAACTGTTGGCACTGAGAATGATAAAAGTGGACCTCACAACAACACTGGATTGAAGAACTCTGAAGGATCTAGAAAGCCAGGCATCTCAGCACAGGCATCTAATCCCAGCATTCAGGAGGCTGAAGCAAGGGAACCAAGAGGTCCAAGCCAGACAAGGCTGTACTGCAAAGCCCTTGCACAAAAAGAAGTCAATATATACAAAACAAGGACAGCTAGAGGAGGGGCTCGGCAATTAAGAATGCTTCCTACTCTGTCAAGAGGACCTCAGTTTGGTTCCCAGCACCCACATCAGACAGCTCACAACTGCCTGTAACTCCAACTCCACATGGTTCCTATACCTCTGACCTCCCTCCCAAGGGCACCCACACTCACGTCCATGTACCCATACAGAATATCTGCATACACATAAACAAAAATAATAAAAATAAGGCAGCCATGGTGGCACATGCCTTTAGTCCTAGCACTTGGAAGGCAGAGGCAGGCAAATATCTCAGAGTTCGTGGTCAGCCTGGTCTATATAGCAAGCTCCAGGCAAACCTTGCTACATGGTAAGACTCTGTCTCAAAAATAAAAAAATAATAAAACATTTCAAATAAGCTATATAAAATAAAATGAAGCAGCTCTCACATGAAGGAAAGGGCTTCCCTTGCTTGGTCTGCATTAGAGAGAGAAACTGAGGACCCCTGATGGTGAAGTTGGGGAAGCACTGTGAATCAAGAACAATGTTAGCCTTTCTACACTAAATTCGAAGTCACCCTCACCGTCACCACAACTTCCCCAAAAGCAGCCAGCAGGGCTGCAGCATTTGTTAGGAGGCCAGTCAGAGAGACCTCAACTTAGTAGTACTGGAAGCCCAGATGGTTCATTATAGACTATGGTTGCCCTCTGAGTCAAACAAACAAACAAAAAACCAACTTTTTGTTTTTGTTTTCTTTAGCAAAACAATACATGTTCACTGTAGAAGTTTGAGAATTTGGGGAGGGGGGATGAGCAATAGGAGCTGGAGACAGTAAAGGGCCTGAGGACCTGAGTTCTAACCCAATGAAAGCTAGGCTTGGTAGACCATCTGTAATCCCTGTGCTCCTACTGGAAGCTGGGAGGTGGAGACGAGAATGTCGGATATATGCACCATGAATAACAAACATCCCTGTCTCAAACATTAAACAAGGTAGAAGACAAGGACTCACAATCTATAATCACACACATGAACTTTTGAATACACACACACAATTTTTAAAAATGAAAACTAGGAATAAACAAGCTCAGTAACATTGTAAAACACAATATATAAATATCAACTATGCTCACGTATACTAACAATGAATAATTTGAAATCAAAATGTTCTACTTAAAATAGCATCAAAAAAAACAAACCACTAAAAAATGAACTAACCAAATTAATGAAAAATGCTTACTATACAAATGATAATATTGATGAAAAATGCAAGATATAAGTAAATGCAAAAGCATCTTGAGTCTGTGAATTACACGGCTTAATACTAAGATGGTAGTCACTTTAAAACTGACTTATGAGTCAATGAAATGTCTATCAAAATCCCAATGATTTCTTTTGCAAAAATAACCCACTAATCTAACTCAGAAAGAAATGCAGGATCCCAGAGGAATCAAAACAGTCTTGAAAGACGACAAAGTTGAAGGTCTCATGTTAACCAAAGCTGTAAAAGCCAAGACAGTGAAGTACAGACACAATGACCTAAATACAGGCCAACCGAATACAACCAAAGTCCCAGAAATAAACCCACACTTGATTTTCAGCAAGTACCAATACATAAGCCAACAAAAGAAAAGCTAAAGGTTTATTGACAAGTAATTGAAATAAATGGTCCATGACCAGTTATCAATACGCAAAACAATGTATCTGGATACCTATCTCATGGCATGAAAATTAACTCATCTCAAAGCAAATGTTAGAGCTAAAACCACTAAACACATAGAAGGTCATGGTTTCTTAGCTATAGTACCAGAAGCATAAGCAACAAAAGAAACTGGACATAAGTTAGACAGGCATGGTGGCATATGCCTTTAGTCCCAGTACTTGGGAAGTAGAGACAGGCAGGTCTCTATCAAGGCCAGCCTGGTCTACATAGAGAGTTCTAGATCAGCCAGGCCTACATAGTGAAACGTGGTCTCAAAAAAAAAAAAAAAAAAAATGGTTTGTAGCTGGGGAGATGACAGGAGGGATGGGGAGACAGGAGGGGTGAGAAGACAGGAGGGATGGGGAGACAGGAGGGGTAGGGAGACAGGAGGGATGGGGAGACAGGAGGGGTGGGGAGACAGGAGGGATGGGGAGACAGGAGGAGTGGGGAGACAGGAGGGATGGGGAGACAGGAGGGATGGGGAGACAGGAGGGTTGGTGATGAAACATACAAACTCACCAAGAAAACCCTTGGCATAATATTGTTGGAGACTCATGTTTATCTATGTAGAACTGTTTCCATTGTTCTACATAGATTTTTACACTTAGTCGGTTATTTTACAAAGCCAGGTCATTCTAGTCCTCCTGTTTTGAACAGCTTCCTTTTTCGCTGGCAAGCACAAGCAAGAACAGAGGGAAATCAAGAGCCCACACTGAAGCAGGCCGGAGCGCTTCCAGTGCGGTGACTGAACTGCTTGGAGGCTGGATGGGAGCCTCTGCCTTGCTGAAGGAGAGCAGCCTGCTCCAATCTGTCTTCCTTTTATGTCCCTGATGTATTAGAATTAAATCAAAACTTCTGTCTTATGTTAGTTTCCATTTTTATAGAAGTTAAATCATGAACTTGAACCCCAGAAAAGATCTAAAACGACTACCTATTTGGTCATCTTGTAAATTCTACAAATTTGTATTATATAATTAAATTAATAAAGTAGGGGCTGGGATGACATCTCAGTTGGTAAAGTATTTGCCATGTAAGTATGAGAACCTGAGTGCAGCTCTCCAGCTCCACACAAGAAGCCAGATGCTACAGCACACACCTGTAATCCCAAACTGGAGAGGTAGAGAGAGGCAGGCAGATTCCTGGAGTGCACCGGCCGGCCAGCCTATCTGAATCAATGACCTCCAGGTCAGTGAAGGACAGTGTCTCAGAAAGTAAGGTGGAGAGCAATCAAGGAAGACAGCCAACATGGACTCTGGCTTCCACACGAAACAAACATGCACATGGGCATACACACGAATACCTCTCTCTCTCTCTCTCTCTCTCTCTCTCTCACACACACACACACACACACACACACACACACACACACACACACACAGAGGAAAATGAATCACTCCATGACCTTCTGGGGACACAGCTAAAGTACTGGTACCAGTCACATTTTCTACTTACTGTAAGTTGACCTGCGACTCCAAAATCTGCAAGCTTTGCGTGCCCTTCTGTATTGAGCAAAATATTTCCTGCCTTGATATCTCGGTGTATTTTTCTCATAAAATGAAGGTATTCCAGTCCTTTAAGAGTTGATTGTAATATTGTAGCTATTTCCTCTTCTGTTAACTGAAAAACAAAAAACAGTAAGAAGTTCCAACCCTGTTTACATCACATATCAGAAAAGGGGAAAGTTACCTCCAAACTCACACACGGCTGTTTTGGCCATGCCATTTCCTAAAAGCTCTGGTCCCTCTCGCCCCTTCCGCCTGCCTGTTCCCTCTACGTCCAAGGCTCTCCTCTTCATCCACACATCTGTACTTCAGCTTTCTTCTCTGACTGCCCAAATGCCATTCATCAGAACAGCAGAGGCCTTTCCTCCTCCATGCCTGGCCATTCTGTTCCCTTATCTTACCTTGTCAGCACAGAGACAACCTGACTTACTATACAGTCGTCCTTATTACAGGTACACATTAAAAAATGTTTCATTGCTTACTTTTGTATCCCAAGCATCAAGAGTGGGAACTGAAATAGCTCTAGAACAATGTGGATCGTGACCCCTTTGGAATCACATATCAAGTATTTACATTACGATTCATAACAGTAGCAAAATTACAGTTATGAGGTAGCAACAGAGTAATTTTATGGTTGGGAGTGACCCCAACATGAGGAACTGTATTAAAGGGTCGTGGCATTAGGAAGGTTGAGAACCCCTGGGCTAGAGTGACTAAGTGCTGGAGACGGACACAGGGCTTCTGATCAGACCATATGCCATCTCTGCAGATCACACCCAAATCCTAAACAAAATCCATCCAACTCTCACTCAACTCCCTGCATGGCAAACAGCCCACATTCAGGAGTAAGCTGTGGACAAAAGGATCCAGGATTAGCAAGACCCGGCTTGTACTTCAGACACTACCTTCTTTTACTTTTATTCTAAGATTTAAATTTGCATAATGAGAACTAATAAAGAGGGAAAGCATCAACACAAGAACAAGGAAACTCAGTGGAAATAGTTTAACATGTAGAAATGCACAAAAACAGGCACCCCGCAGCAGCGGTCATCACCAGAAGAGGAGACACACCTGTAAGTGAACTTAACAGCAACTCCTAAAAGAACATAATCAGGATTTAAAACTTCTCACAGGTGGTCAGACCTTAATCATGACCTTTTCAGTTTTTAAATACAGCTAACATCTACTTAGATTTAATTATACAGTAACTTTCTGCTTAAAATAAACTTTTTCCCTCTTGTGGGCCCTTTCTAGTTCTCCTACCCCACGTGGATAGCAGTTATCCACATGAGCAGCTAAGATCCACATCAGAACAGACCCACCCCACGTGGATAGCAGTTATCCACATAAGCAGCTAAGATCTACATCAGAACAGACCCACGTCAGAGAGAGCACGTGGTGTCTGTCACCCTCAGCCTGGACAACCTCACTTAACACAGTATCATCATTCTACCATCATCATTTTTTTCAGACAGGTTCTATCATGATAAAAATTTAAAGTTTTTACATCTTTCTGTGGTCATATTTCTTCAAACTTAAACAGTAATTCTAGTTCCCTGTGGCTGGAGGCTGTCACATTAAATAGTTTTTAGTTAGCACAGTTAATAATTAAGTACATAGACTAAGAAACTAGTATTAAGATATCAATAGGTACAGAAATCACTAACAGTTAACTCTGGACTGCTGAGAGGCCAGAAACAACTTGCTGCTGCACACGAAGCCTGGGGCTTCAATTTTAAATCAACAAAGTAGTCAAGGTTTCAACTTCTCTTAAAGTATTATTTCATTTTTTGAGATTATAATATAATTATATTATCTCCTCCCTCCCCTCCCCTCCCTCCCTCCAAGGCTTCCTAGTCTTTGCTCTCTGTCAAATTCATGGCCTCTTTTTTCATTGTTGTTACACTCATATATGTTTGTGTGTACGCATATATATAATATATATACATATATAAATATTCCTAATACATAAATATAACCTCCTCCATCTGTACAATGTTACTTGTATACATGTTTTCAGGGCTGACCATTTGGTACCAGAAATGTATATTATGTCACAGCACTACTCTTGGCTAAAGAACTTACTAATAAAGAAAACATACAAATTCTCAATAATGTAAATTAAGAAAAGGAAACAATGATATGATACAAAAATGTATAACTTGAGTTTCTTTTTTTTGGGGGGGGGGTTAGACAGGGTTTCTCTGTATAGTTTTGGTGCCTGTCCTGGATCTCGCTCTGTAGACCAGGCTGGCCTCGAACTCACAGAGATCCGCCTGACTCTGGCTCCCGAGTGCTGGGATTAAAGGCATGCGACACCACCACAGGGCATAACTTGAGTTTCAAAACAGTCTCATCTTAACTTATATAATACTTCATGATTTACAGTATACTTTTGCATACTTAAGTTAATTTTTACAACATTGCAAATACTTAATGTGGGGATGGACACTCCCATTCTTACAATCAAAACCAAAACCACCCAAGAGCTAAAATTTCCCTTTTCAACAATCTACACAGAAACTACAGTTGTTTTTCAAATCGCATGTCAGATGACTCACTCACTTTCTTAGAATCTAGACATGTTCCTTCTGTACCTGGAATAAAACTCAGCCACAGCACCATGACCTAACAAGACCCAACATCATCATGCCTGCCCACCTGTCCTGAGGTCCCCTTTGTCTACGCCCCCGTCTCAGTGGCTGGACTTCTAGCACACTGCAGTCTCTCTCCGAGTCTCCACACTGGTGGTTCCTCCCTACAGTGTCCCTTCAGGAGATTTTGCTCCTGCCGCTCTGCCAACCACCACTCTTTACCACTTTCCTCTCACCATCCTTATTAATTTTCTCCAGAGTATTTCTCATTACCTGGCATTTTCTTTCCAGCTGCCACCTGTTTGCTTTTATTTCGCTACAAAAGGTGTGCTGCCTGCCATAGAGCACCACACACCATACGCTGTGGTCTCTTCTACTTACTACTGGATCCCTAGTGCCTACAGCAGCACTCTGCAATCCTACAATCTCAGGCACAACAAATACTCTTTTATAACAGGCTCATTCCCTATGCAACAGCAAGTGGAAGAAACCATTCTGTGGCTATACTTGGTAGGAGGACAAATTCAAATCCAAAAGTAAACATTCAAAACTCCTAGAGGTGAAGAGATGACTCAGCAATTAAGAGAGCATTCTGCTCTTCCTGAAGACTGTGGGGCTCGTAACTACCAGTAACTCCAGCTGCAGGGTAAGCAAGACTCACATACATAAACCTACTCAGACACGTAACTTTTAAAATTCAAATATTTTTAAAAGTCATTCTATAACAGCCAGACCTGGTAGGGAGAACGACATAGGAGGAATGTGAGTTCAAGGCCAGCCTGGGCTACACTGTCAGTTCCAGGTTACTCTTCACAATGAAAGCCTGTCTCAAAAAGTGAAAATTTTTTTCACTTTTTGGTGAAAAAGTGAAATTTTTTTCACTTTTTGGTGAAAAAGTGAAATTTTTTTCACTTTTTGGTGGTGGCGCATGCCTTTAATCTCAGCACTTGGGAGCCAGAGGCAGGAGGATCTCTGTGAGTTCGAGGCCAGCCTGGTATACAGAGTGAGATCCAGGAAAGGCGCCAAAACTACACAGAGAAACCCTGTCTCAAAAACCAAAAAAAAAAAAAAAAAAAGAAAATTAATCCCTAAACCATGACTTGATAATTGTTTTACCTAATAAGAAGTAAACAAAAATCACTGGAATGAGTCAATATCAAATTGTCACATTTAAGAGATATTGAGCATGGTGCCACACCCTGTGATCCTAGCACTTGAGCTGGGCAGGGAGTTACACACCCCTGTGATCCTAGTACTTGGGCTAGGGGTAACACACCCTGTAATCCTAGCACTCAGGTGGGGGGTAGTAACATACCCTGTGATCCTAGCACTCAGGTGGGTGGGGGGAGGGAGTGATGGTTAACACACCCTGTGATCCCGGGGTATGGGGGGGTAACACACCCTGTGATCCTAGCACTCAGGTCGGGGGAGGTGGTAACACCCTGTGATCCTAGCACTGGGGGGGGGGGGGGGGTAACACACCCTGTGATCCTAGCACTTGGGCTGGGTAGGGGGTTAACACAACCTGTGATCCTAGCACTCAGGTTGGGGGGAGGTGGTAACACCCTGTGATCCCAGCACTTGGGCTGGAGCAGAAGAATCAAAAGTAAAAACCATACTGGGATTCTGTCTTTGTTGGAGGTGGGAGAGAAGTGAGTAAAAAGGAGCAAAGACCCAAGGAAAAGGAAGAATCTGACAGTCATTTCCCTACTGTAGAAGCAGCATGTGAACGAAAGGCCCGAGAAAGATGACAAAATGCTGGCCCCGCAGCCCCTTCTCGGAGGTAAACTTACCGTCTTGTTTCGTAACCGAATGATATCCGATACAGAGCCAGCCCCACAGTACTCCATAACGATCCACAGGTCTGTGTTCTTAAAGTAGCTGCCATAATATTTGACTACATGAGGGCTGGAGAGAAACACAACACAAATTAGTGGAACGTCCGCAGACATTTTAATTCATTCTGTTCAATGCATGGAAAGTAATTTCTCATCTCAAAAACTGAATTATTTCTAGTTAGGACTAACAGGAGCAATCTCCTGATAAAAACATGAAATGGGATCACTTTTCCTAAGAGTAATAAGGCACATTCAAAACAAGAGAACAGTATAAGTGTATAATTTATCCTCAGAAAATAACCACAAATTCTCAAAAAAATTAGCTACCAACACAGAATGATAACAAAAGAGAGATTAGATACAATTTAAATGACCATCCAATATGAGGGAACTTAAGAAATAATGGCACCACCAGTCCATGGAACACGTTAGAGGAATAGTTAATAAATAATAAATAAATAATGTTAGTATGTCCTGGGACTGGAGACATGGCTTAGCTGTTAAGAGCACTGGCTGCTCTTCCAGAGGACCGGGGTTCAGGTCCTAGCACCCCCATGGTGGCTCACCACTGTCTGTAACACAGTTCCAGGAGATCTGATGCCCTCTATCCTCAGGCACCAGGCATGCAAGTAGTGCACAGACACACATGTAGGCAAAACACCCATATACATAAAATGTGTGTGTGTGTTGTGTGTCTTGTTTACAAGAGAGAAGAGAGAAGATACAAAACAATAAAGTAGTCACAGTTAAACCCCCACAGAGACATGGAAAGATATACCAAGGGATATATAACAATGATTTTACCAAAAAGAAAAACAATCTTTTTTCTTCTTCTTTTTTCCAAAAAGTCACAGTATAATTGGGAATAACAAAATCATCACTACATAATACAAAGAAAGAATATTTAGTATCAAATCTAGAACCTTAGGTCTTAAATTTGAAGAGAGACATCAAATAAGAAATACCTGAGAAGTCAAGCACCCCAGTAAAATGAAAAATCTGTCTTGACAACTTGTAGCATTAACAGCTGGACTGCTGTTGGAAGCCAGGTTGCATAGCAACCAAAGACGCTCAAACTACCCAGGCTCCCTGACTTCCCATCTCAAATGCCCCTCCATTCTCAGGACATACAACAGTGACAAGGACAGAAGGAAAACACAGCACATAAAATGAGTATTAGTGACAGCACAGGACCTGAGTCCCTACGGCTCACACCCCACACACACTCTGCCACCCCACCCCACCCCACCCCACCCCACCCCCGCGTACTCTCTTCCCTCTCCTCCTGCAGTCACTTACTTTATCATCCAAACACACTGCTGGGATATGCTCTGCGCCGTCTTGTACTGTCGGCTACATTTCCTGAGTGTACATGCCTGGCCTATGAACTCCCAGAAAAAGGGGGAAACTGACATTCTCACTCCAGCTGCTTTTTCTAGCAAACCAGGCAAATGTCCCCTAAACCCTGCCCTTACTCAAAAGACAGTGACAAAGAAACAAAACTCCCAGAGCACAAGGACTCTGCCCTGTCTGTCTTTTTTTTTTTTTTTAAATTAGAAGGCTTAGCCCAGAAGGATCTTCAAAACATCACTTCCTAGTACACGGTACTCTTACAGAGGACCCAGGTTCGGATTCCAGCACCCACACGACAGCTCACAACTATCTATAATTCTAGTTCCAGGGGATTTGACTCCATCTTCCGGCCTCCACAGTCTTCGGGTACATGTGGTCCACATACAAACATGCAAGCATACACATAAAAAAGTAAAAATAAATAAATCTTAAAAAAACCAAAAACTTCTTTAGTTAGAAGCATTTTCCATACTCTGTTTATATACAATTTGCCAATTAAAACGAGTTTGAGTAAAGTAAATCATATAGAGAAAAAGAAAACCTGCTAACTTAATTCTGGCCAATCCAGCCAGAAAAAAAAATGGAAGTTTTTGTATAATGGACAATAACCACAAAAAGGAAAATACAGTAGAAGATGAGCGGCAGCTGTACATCAAGGTCGAGGAGATCTAAGGTCCCTGCAAAATAACAAGACCCTTTGGCCCCACACAATCTACCACTGAAGCTTGACAAACAGCGAGTAGTAAACTTTCTCACCAACATGAATGCTGCCTCAAGCGCAAAACTTCTTCACCCTCACTTCCAAGGCCCTGGGCCTAGGCCTGCCCTTCACCTTACTTGTCTCTCCCATCTAAACAGTGCTGGGTATGCCCGCTCCATCAGTGACGAGCTCATGTTGTCATGGAACTTCACGGTAGATCACGTGCTCTTCTGTGGTTGACTTTGGGGCCAACTTCCTGCTTATAGCTTTTGACAAATCTTAGTTCCTCAAAATTAAAACACTTAAGAACTCTTGACACGAATAAAAATAAGTTAATACCTAAACAAATAGTCCCTTTTTATAGACCAATCTGATATTCTACAGTTTCTGGGGCTAAAAGATATTTGAAATATCTGATATTCTACAGTTTCTGGGGCTAAAAGGTATTTGAATTATCTCAGCTATCTCTCAGTTTTCTCAAAAGAAAGAGAGCAAGCAAGAAAGAAAGAAAGGAAGGAAGAAAGGAAGAAGGCGCCACCGTCTGCCTCTTCTTCCTCATCTCTAAGAACTAACTGAGGAAGGGGAAAATGCAAAAATGGAAACTGTGTATCTAGGAAAACATACATGCTTTCTCACTTTTCAGAAAGTACGCAGTTACCCCCCGACCTCGCCCTCTGCAAACGCTCAGCACGTCAATCTGCAGGTGTCAAACCATGTGATCGGAGCAACCACGGATGCGCATTCTGTCCGAGGATGCCCTTACCTGTCACACTGCTGCATTATGGAGATCTCTTTGATTATCTCCTGCAGGTCCGACTCCACAGGCACTTGCTTGATAGCAACAATCTGGCCAGTCTCTTTATGAATAGCCTTGTACACACTGCCGTAAGACCTGCATTGGGGGAAGGAGACACTTTATAAAGCCAGAGCACCCAGGCAGAAAACCAGGTTAGCACAATCAACCCATAGGCCTACTTTCTACCCAAGTGCCTAATGCTTACAAGCTTAGTTACATTTGCAAAACTGACATGGCTTAAATACCTGGGGGAGAAGACAGCACCCTAAAACTTCACATTTGGGAACCAGGGTGTAGCTCAGTGGTAGAGCACTTATCTAGCATGAGCAAGGCCCTGGGTTTAATCCCTAGCACCCAAAGAGTTATCAGGTCTAAACTATGATTTTCAAATTACTGTAATAGTTTCCATCTACCATCCCTGATATCTGCTAGAAAAATACATCTGGGCCTATTCTTTGAAAATAAAATTTTTTTAAAGACTAAGAGGTGATTATTTTATACGTAAAAATTAAAAGTTTAGAGGTCATGTGATTTACCCAAGGTCACCTAAGTGATGAGCTTATGATGTGAACCCATGTAGACTGAACATAATGCTGTTTCCTCTCCACACCAACGCAACACATGTGTCTGTTTCCTACAGCTACTCTATTAGTCTTTCCGTCCTTGTTCCTCTCACATGCTGCAATGTTTAAAATATGGAGACTCGTTAGGACCTAAGCCTCCTTCACAATAGTGTCCGAAGAAGAGTGCATATGCAAATCTTTCTGCCTTCTGCTTCATCTTCCCTGAAAAGCTCCTTATCAAAACCAAGGTTCTATGTTCATTCAATCTGGGTGCTGTAAGAACATTAGGTTTAGAATCTAAAGATGGAAGACTGCGTCCCCCATTGTTATAAACACGAGTTAGCTCTCTTGTGTCTTGGTTGTCTTATTCACAAGATGACCATAAATAAATAAATAAATAGATAGATAGATAGATAGATAGATAGATAGATAGATGAATGAATGAATGAATGAATGAATAAATGAATGAATAAATAAATACAAGCTCCCTTCCAAGACAGTAATGGTGCTCAAGTGAGGTCCCACCAGAATCTTACGGATTTTTTGTTCTTGTTGTTGTTTTGTTTGTTTTTTGTTTGTTTGTTTGTTTTTTTATTAATGTCCAGGGCAGCTCTCAGTGAAATATGAGCAAAACATCTTTTTAAATTTCCCAAACATGCCAGGTGGTGGTGGCGCACGCCTTTAATCCCAGCACCTGAGAGGCACAGGCAGGTGGATCTCTGTGAGTTAAAGGCCAGCCTGGTCTACAGAGGGACTTTCAGGTCAGGCAGGGCTCCACAGAGAAACCTTGTCTCAAAACCTAAAAGAATAAATTTCCCAAACACACCTGTTTCTACATACTATCTTAGTGAAAAGAAAATCAAAATAAAGAATGTGACCTAAGGTGTCAAAATAACAGAGCATTCACACTGCGAAAAAGGAATTATCTTAATGTCAAAACAGATTTTTAAAACCTCTTTTTAAAAAAGAAGTATCTATGAATGTAGAGCACATACAAAGCTCCGTCTGAATCCCTTACACTTAAAAAGGAGTAAGAAGACCCTCAAAGAGTCTCAAACACTGTTGACCACAGGAAGCCAACTGCTGAGCATCCGTGGAAGACCCAGCCACTGCCCTCTGTTCCTTGCTGAAGTAACTCTCAATTAGGATGGCAGCGTGTTAGTCCTTGGGGAAACTGTGATAGGCCCTGCCAGTCACGGTACTCCATTTCTTTTTTGCCCGTGACTGAACGAGCAGCAAAAATCTAACCTAGATCTGGCCATTATACAATGGCTAGAATTCTGAAGACTTTCTTCCCGGGGACAACAAGCACACAAGCTGTCCATTTTCACCTGTCACTTTCCTCCTGGCTTTGGTTACTGTCAACAGGGATGACACTTGAAATTAATATAACCATCTTGTGACCATAAGAGCTGCCCAGACCAACCATTAGCAAGTCAACTATCCACTTCTGGGAGATGTATTAATCTGTCACTAAATCATCATAGTTGGCCACTGCTAGCAGGTGTTCTGTTACTGCCATCCAAAGGCCTTTTTGAAACACTAGACCCCGTATGTGCAAAAATATCTTCATGCTGGAATGAGTTTTGCTGGGTGCAAAATTCTTCTTTCCCTCAGCACTAGTACTGTCGTTTCCCACATCTACTGCTTCTGAAAGTCTGCTTTCATGAGAGCAATATTCTTCATAGAGAAGCTCTCCACAGCTTTCCATGTTTTAACATTCCATAATTTTACTATAAATAGTTACTATAAATAGGAGTTGATTCACCAAAGAATCTAATGCCTTTGCCCTACGATTAAATATTTAATAGAATTTTTACTCATTATTCTTATGCATTAGGAATGAAAAGCAAGTCTTCCCAGTGGACTTGTTCTGTAATCATGACCAAAACAAAATCCCTACCCCCTACACTCTCCTGATAGCAAAGGAACTCCAACAGAGCAGGTGATCAATGAGCAAAGATTCATGATCCCACATATCGTAGCGATCACAATCTGAAGGATTTGGGCTTTGACAATCATGTCCAAGGTTATGTATGGTCCCTAACAGGCTCATGTGATTGGACACTTGGTCCCCAGAAGATGATGATATTTCGGAAGGCTGTGGACCTTTGTAAGGTGGTACCAAGCTGGAGGAAGCGAGCTGGTACCGGGTGAGCCTTGAGGTTCACACCCTACCTCAGAACTCCCTCTATCTGGTGCCCCAGTTGCCTTAGGCTCCCCTGTCACGCTGCAAGCTGTGCCTGCCACCACACTTTTTCCACCATGTTGGCCTATGACAGTTTCCTCCTTTCTGCAGTTGTTTCCAACAGGTATTCCATCAGAGCAATAAAGGAGCTAATAATCCACATACAGGCAAGTCCCTTCAGACCTGATTCCCTACAATGTTAACCGAACATAATGAAGTAGCTGTTTCACAAAACCATCAAAGTAGGGATGAATGAAAATAAAAAACAAACAAACATGGAAATAAACAGTATCTGCACCAACACAAACAGGCACAAGTCTCACTCATCAACGGCACCCGTTAGCCATGGAACTATGGGAATAAGTTGTTATTATGATAAAAACTTCAGTGAAGGCTGGGAATGTAGCTCAGTGATAGAGCACTTGCCTAAAGCACATGAGGATCTAATACCGCAAAAGGGGAAAAAAAAAAAAAAAAAAAAAAAAAAACTAAAAGAGCCAATGTGTAAAACTTGGAAGTAACAGAAGCAAAAGGACGCTAGGCTCCGTTCTAAACATTCCAGATGCTCTCCACTCATGTCGGTTCAAGCTGTGACTGCCCTGCCACAGAGTCACATGAGTTCTTCAAAACTGCATGACCACAGCTCCAGGACCCAATACGGTTCTTCAGCACAAGCTCGCTTTGAGAACAAGCCAAGTCCAGTGGCTTCAAAGCCTTCACTGAAGGGACATCTGAAGGTGGTGTGGCGTCTCCATTAGAGAAACACAGGTAAGGAAGGTCTTCTTCCTTTAGGGTCATATGAGCTCCATCAAACCGCCCAGGTTCACCAAGTCAGGATGACAAAAATCCAAGTGTCTGTGGTGTCATTCCAAAGTTCAATGAGATGACAGCATGAGGAAGGACCTTTAGAGGGAAATTCCCAAGTTCTCTGGTGAAGATATCCATATCTAAACACAATTAAAAAACAAAACATAGTTCGCTTGTTTTCTTCCCCACATTATCTTTCTGACATTTTCTGCCTATAATTTCAGTTTTCCTAAATCAGGCACAGCAAGCAGGCCCCGCTAAGAACACCTAACTGTACTTTAAGACTTAAGATTTAGCTTTGATGTGACATGAAGTCTGAAAAATGCTTCGGCTGATACACCCAAAAATAATGGTTGTGTCTTACTGAGCATTCAGTTCGTGACACTCACTGTACCTCGTATTAACAACTGTTACTTCATGTAGTACTTTCCACGACACCATTTAACAGATATTGTTATTATCCCTACTTTGTGGATGAAGGTTGTGAGGGTCGAAAATACAAGCTCATCTGTTATGCTAATAAATAGGATACTGAGACTTTTAACCTGGGTCTGTGTGACTTCAGTGCATGGGTTCTTTATTACTCTAACATGCTTTCATTAAAAATGAAAAAAACCAAGTTAGTTACATATATGTCCACCACTTATATCATATTTCAAAAACTACCTATAAACATTGTTAGATTAAGGGGAATGGACTAATCTCCTTCAGGAGAACAGCATGAATGCCAAGCAAGCTAAAGCTACAGATCCCAGGCAGGAGATACAGAGTGACTGTCGCTACCTCTTACCTTTAATGATGTCATTCAACTGGCAGTCTTCCACCATCTTGGGCTTGTCTTGGGACATCACAACTCATGTTCTTTTCCTTCCTTCCTCTGCTCGATTTTTTTGATGGATCCCAAAGAGTATTTTTTCAACTAACAGAAAGTTGAAGACTAATGTTTTCAACAAGGAGGCAATCTGTGAAAATCTATTCCATGGAAGCCAGAACTGCACTTGTCATTACTACAGATCTGTGTTTAAACATAACAACATTACACTCTCAAACAGTGAGGGAAGGGGAGGCTTCGCTCAAGCAGAGCACTTGCCTAGCATTTGTATGACCCTGGGTTCAATCCCTAGCACCACAGAAAAAGAAAAAAGTATAGTCAGTCAGTCATTAGTCAGAGGTATTCTGAAGGGACTAAAATTTCATATACAACAATGCCTGTTTACGTATGCATTAACTATCTCTGAATCACATGAATTTATTACCTATTCAAAAGTTAAACACTTAAGGTATCCCTAGTATTTTAATATACTGATCATTACAGAAGAAGCAATAAATACACAGAATTAAATTGAAAGGATATGTAGAAGTATAAGAAATCTGATGCAGCTGGGTGTGGTGGCACACACCTTCAATCCCAGCACTCAGGAGGCAGAAGCAGGCGGCTCTCTATGAGTTCGAGGCCAGCCTGGTCTATATGAGTTCCAGGACGGCCAGAGCTACTCAAAGAAACCCTTTCTCGAAAAACCAAAAGAAGAAACTCTGATGCCATGCCCTACTGTATCAATGAAAATCAATCACAGCCCCATCATCTATTACTGCAGTCACTGCAGCAGCATTTCAGGACCTCCACTAGAAATTGGTCCTCTAAGAAGCTCGGTTTCCCAACCTCAGATGGTGGATCTCCTGAGAAGACATCAACAGCAATCAGTTTGTTATTTTTCACAAAGCTGCAACAAAAACAATGAATTCCATAATTTTTTACTGACTAGTAACTACATACTAGTCAGAAATCCTGATCAGCATATAAAATTGACTATGTCTAACTCCTTTTTCTTTCTTTCTTTTTTCTTTTCTTTTTTTTTAATTTTTTTTTAGACAGGGTCTCACTATATAAGCTGGCCTGGAACTTGCTATGTAGACCAGAATGGCCTCAAACTCACAAAGATCCACATGCCTCTACCTCTTAAATGCTGGGATTAAAGGTGTGGGCCACCATCCTGGCTGACTTTTTAAAACTTTAATGAATTATAATCTAATTAGCATTTCTGTTAACTACATAAAATCACATACATCACAGATTCTGCAAGAGAAAACAATAAAAGCCTTAATATTAAAAAGACTGGAAATTACTGATAAATTACTACGTTTAGTGATAGGCTGAAGACTGACAAGGCATTGCAAGCAGTAATGTACCTCCCACACCACCTGGAATGATGCTGATACGTGGCGTTCTTTCTTTTGTGCAGGTTTGAATTTTACACCATGAGAGGCTCACATCCCTCAGCTACCACATGTGCCAGGAGAAAGACTGGGACCCGCTGCTCTATACACATTCTAACTATACTCACCCTTCTCCAAGTTTCTCTAAGACATCAAACACTTCTTCTGGTTGTTTAGTTAAACTATCTTCATCCAACTTTTTCAGCTGCCTGTGGATAAAGAAATATAAACACAAAATATGTCTTACTTGCAATTAAAAAATAAAGTACATTGTTTATTTTACAAATACCTTTCTAGGAATTGCTCTACAAAGTCTACTTTCTCTACTAGTAACTATTAGTAAAGCTAAGAGTTTTTTTTTTTAAGACAGGATCTCACTATTGTAACCCAGATTGACATCAAACTTACAATCCTCTTGCCTCAACCTCTCAAGTGCTAGGATTATAGGTATGCACCACCATCCCTGGCTCTCTTTAAGGAGGGATTATACTTTTGCTGGGTCACCCGATGAACACATAGAACATGAAGAGCTGCCAGGAATCAAATTTCAGTTCAACATACGTATGAATTTTCTAATGAGAAAAGCTGCCCTATAGTGGATCAGGCTACCTTCAGAGGGCCAAGTTCTCTATGGTTGGAAAACTTATGAAAAATAAAGTACCATGAGATGAAATGTTATAGTGTAGAGTCACACATTAGGTAAATTATTTCTATGAATTTAAATGGCACAGCTATCTCTTCAAAACAGACGTTTAAATGTAAGGCTGTATATTTAAGCCTAAATGAACTAGCTGACCTTTTCCCTCTATTGGCAAAGCTTTGGTCATTTCGTCTATCCAACTAGGTTCTATAGGTAACACAGAAACAGGAAGTAGAAAGCAGACATTTATACAGACCCAAAAGTGCAAACTGACTTGCCGGCAGGGAGTTTAAACAGTCTCAGTGAGCCCCTCCCGCCAGGATCAGGCATGCACCTTTCACTAGCGCCAAGAACCAAATGGGTCAATTAACGACTTCCACGCGGCTCAAACTCTGTAGCCATGCTAGACAACCACAATAAAGTGGAGAGGTTAAAAAGCAACATTTCAAATTTAAAACTCTGAGACCTCTAATAAAACATAATAACAGGCATAAAGAGTTTGCTGTGGAGTAAGTGTGTGTGTGTGTGTGTGTGTGTGTGTGTGTGTGTGTGTGTGTGTGTTCTACACAATGGTTTCCTGAAGCTACAAAAGACAACAAAGAAAAGACAGCTCAGGAAATGGTGAAATATGGAAGTAGTCACACTGTAAATTTCTTGTGCAGAAAAAGGCTTGAACTCGACAAACAATACCAATTCTTAAAAGATACGACTTTTTTAAAAAAATAGAAAAAATAAAATTAAGGATAAAGAAAGCCTGACCACATGAAGTGCAACTAACTACCAACAAGCCCTAACCTCAAAGGGGCAACCTTGGAGAACTTTATAGAGAAATGGAGAACCACAGAAAGTTAATGCCCTGACTGGAAGAGCTACAAAAGACTACACTGACATTTGAAGATTCTAAAATTGAAATCCCAATGACTTCATAAAAACTCCCAGCTTCAAAACAAAAGGGCTGAAGTGAAACTCCTCTTAAACTTCAGAAGTGATATTTCTACAATCTCAGAAATTAAAGCCAGGGTTTTTGGTAAAATCCCCAATCATAGCTGTATAAACAATGGACAATACTTCATTCATCAAGAATAAACTCTTATATACAGCTTATATAAAGGAGATCTGATTCTCTTTCGAGTGTTGACTCTTGGAGTTTAACAAAAGCCAAAGTCGCTATTTCAGAGACCACAGAATAACAAAGGAAACTGCCTCGGCCCTAAGAGACAGTTGCAAGACTCGATAACACTCGCACAAACTTTAAACAATGCTCACGTGCCTCTTTAAACAATCTATGTAGGAGTTTCACTTTGTGTCTAGAATTTTTAAAACACTCTAAACTTAAAGAAGTGTTATTATCTCTGGTGCCAAATAACCAAGAGATGGTTAGAAACTATTTGCTAAATGGATCAACCAACGTAGGGGTGGCAATCGCATAACCTTGAGTAGCAATCTCTGTGTCCTCTGTGTTCTCAGAACAGAATTTCTTTCTTTCCTTTTCTTTTTGAGACAGGGTTTTCTCTGGAGTCCTGGCCATCCTGGAACTGGCTCTGTAGATCAGGTTGGTTTCAAGCTCAGAGTTTCATCTGCCTCTGCCTTCCAAAATGCTGGGATTAAAGGAGTGTACCACCACACCTGACTCATCAAAACAAAATTTCATCTAAAATGCTAACTGGTAGGTTATCAACACATAAAACTTCTATGAAACATCTGCTAAGTGACTGAGTCTTCATGGATGAGGACTATTACCCAAATGGTCTGACTTTGGTGAACATCCCACTCCAGTTTTTACTTGCTCATAATGAACAGGCCTGTCCAATAAATACAATTACACACACCAAATGTTGGTGATGTCCCTGTCCTAAGTCAGCCGACACAAGAATGGCCAGCATCCCAGGAATGCACCCTAAGCCTTCTACTACACCATTACCCAACGGCAACTTACGTTTTAAAATCACTAACTCTTGCAAGACACCATCCATCATCAGTCACTGAGTCACACACACAAATGTCAAGCTCATGAATACAAAGAGTATTTCCTGCATTGAGACTGCTGGGCAGCACACAACCCAAATCTCTCCAGAAGACATCTGTACCTTTCCAAATACAAGAAATGTTATGATGTGGTGACTGAGATCTGGCTAATTCTCAAGCATCCACTCCATGTCAGAACTCTCAAAGGTCCATTTCTTATGCAAATGTATCCCTCTAACAGAATTTTACCAATTACATGAAATATAAAAGATAAACCGAAACATTTTAATAACAAAGTTGTCAGGTCCAACGGCTCCTGCCTGGCACTCAGGAGGCTGAGGCAGCCAGACTATAGTGAGTCTGAGGCCAGCCTGAGCTACAGTGTGAGACCCTGTCTCAAACAAAAGTTAACTAAATTAACTATGCCCAAACCTTCACACAGACATTAAGATTCTAACTCAAAGAACGTCAGAACGCAAGATTGTATCTGGAGATAGGTGACTTTGTAAGCGGAAGAGGTGAGGGCAGGGACAGATATGAACAAAGACCACATAAAGAAGTGGGGGAAAGACGGCCATTTGTAAGCCAAAGACACTTAAACTTCCAGCCTCCAGAATGGCAAATAAAGTTAATTTCTGTTGTTTACAGCATCCGGTGTGGTACTTCTTCCAGCCACTCAAGCCAGTTAATACTTATGATACTAAGACCCAGCAGTCCACTAGTTACAGGGAACAAGACGGCACCAATCATCCAACAGTCCGGTCCTGCAATGCTCTTCTCATGCACTTTATTACAGTTCTTAAAATCCAAAAGGTAAACTGGACAGTGGTGGCACACACCTTTAATCCCAGCACTCGGGAGGCAGAGGCACTCGGATCTCTGTGAGTTCGAGGCCAGCCTGATCTACTGAGCAAGTTCCAGGACAGCCTGGGCTGTTACACAGAGAAACCCTGTCTTGAAAAACTAAAAACTAAAAAATCCAAAAGATACAAGGATGAGCAAAGTAAAAAAAAAAAACAAAAACAACACCCCTGCCAGAAATCACCAAACTCACATTCCCAATTCTCCTTTTGATCAAATGAAGGTTTTGGGAAAAGAAGCAAAGAGAAAAAAAGAAATCTAGTGGTTACTGACTGCACAGATACGGTAACTATCTGCTAAGATGCACTTATACAAAGACCCAACGTAGCAGGTAACTTCCAGAGAGATGTCAAGAGTAGGGGAATTTTCAGAGCAAGGCTTTGGACTAGATCACCAGACACTAAAGTCCCAACTCTGCCTCTTACTACGGAGCAGCTAACAAACGACCTGCCTCTCTGTGCCCTGGCTTTATCATCTGTGAAACAGGGATGCAAGGACATCCTCCTTATATGACAGTTCTGAAGGTCAGTGAGTCAGTAAGTTGGACCATCTCAAAGTACCATTTTTTACGAGTCCAAAAGTGGCCAGACACCAGCAATTTCAGACGGCTGAACAGGCGAGATGGTAAGTAATTAAAACAGCGCCTGGTACCCTGAAAGCACTCCCTGGATGTAATTAATTACAGTCCCAGCACACCACACTAACAAGCTACTGGTTTTATTCCACGTTTGTGTACTTCCACCGACCCCCAAGAGTGCTCCCCAGGCTTTCAATCCCCTCCCTTCGCCTCTCAGTTGCCGGGCACTCCCTTATTCTGAACACTTCCTACTTCAGTGCTCATTCTGCTACAGGAAGTCAAATGTCTTCTCTGTGAAACCCAAGTTTTTAGCTGCATCTGAGAGAAGTAAGGTTCCCTCAGGCTCTACGCTCTTTTCTCCAGGTGAGGGGGAGTGGTCCAACACAACATCAGCCAGTTCAGACTTCCTAGAGTCAGCCTTCTTCACCCAAAACAATTCCAGATACTTTTCGAATCTGGAGCTGATAGTATTGAAACAGAATTTAAAAAGGACACCGTCTGGCTGGATCTACTGTGTCTAAACTATTTATTGGACCTCAGCTTACCCATCCTCCGGTATTTTCTTTCCTTATCTATGTCCTAACTTTGGGTTTTGGAAGGCTGAGGAGGATTTTGAAGAAAATTAAGCAGGCACTCAGGACATCAGCAACAAAAGCCTCCACCACCACCGCCACGATCATCATTCCCACATGGGGATGACACCCAGAACACACTTGGATACTCTCCTCCACGACCTTTTCTCCATTACAAGACCCACGAAACGGGTACTTCCACAGTAAGGCAGATAGGAGCAATGACTTTGGACAGGACCACCTAGCTATGATACCTCCAACAAATTTTTCTACCGACTTCTGCCTCAGAAGCAATGCAACAGACCTTTCCCCACCGCATGGTCCGTGGGACTCAGGACCTTCTCAGCGAGTAGTCCTCGCTCATCCCAAACAGGTTCGCCTTCAACCACCCTCGGCATTAGCCCCTAAGTCCTCCAGTCTCTTGTTGGGGAGTTTTCCCCGGCCTCAGCAGGTGTCGCCCTAACTTGTCCCACGTTGCTCGGCGGAGTCCCCCACGGAGAGGGCTCCCTCTAACCAAACCCATTTTCTTTCTATCTCGGCCAGCGGATGCTCCCTCACTCAGCAGGTGCTCCTGCAGCCGGGTCGCCTATCTCGCGGGTCCCTCTCCGCCCGCTGCTTGCACACAGGTGTCTCCGCTCCGCAAATTCGCGCCATCCCTCCCCACCCAATTCTCCTCCTCTCAGCCTACGGCCCCTCACCTGCGCGGCGGGTTCCTCAGCTGCACGGTCTCCATGGCGCTGCCGGCAGCCGCCCAGACCGCCTCAATACTCCATCCTCCCGAAGCCCGCCCCGCAAACCCTCCCACACTTCCGCTTTCCGCCCCTACCGGAAGCGGCGGGGGGGGGGGGGGCCGCTGAGCGACGTGGGTCACGTGGTACTGTGGCGCGCAGCTATAGAAGCCCGAAACCGAAGAGGCGCCTCTCGGGCGGCCTCTGGTGGCTCGAGCGTTAGCGACACCCTCCCCTTGACTTGCCTTTGGACTGAGTACTTTATGCCCGATTGCCTAAGGGTTCCCCCATTTCTCCTGTAGCGAGGCTATTAGCAAAGCGTGGGCTTTATAAAAATTGAGTTCTTTTTAGGGAAAAGCTCCAAGCACCCTGTAAGCTAGAGTGCAGTAAAAAAATTGAACAAAACGCCGGGCGGTGGTGGCGCACGCCTTTAATCCCAGCACTCGGGAGGCAGAGCCAGGCGGATCTCTGTGAGTTCGAGGCCAGCCTGGGCTACCAAGTGAGTTCCAGGAAAAGGCGCAAAGCTACACAGAGAAACCCTGTCTCGAAAACCAAAAAAACAAAAAAAACAAAAAAAATTGAACAAAACAAAAAACACCGAAATGTCCGGTCCATGGTTGGGGAGGTTTTTATTGTAGATAAGAACAGCCAGCTCTTTCTCTTTCTCCTCCTTCGCTCTCGCCCCCGGGAACCGGTCTCTGCCCCCTTCTCTACCCCTTCTCTCCCCTACCCTCAACAAACCTCCCAAGTGGGCCCCGTTGTATGGTGTGACTCCTTGCCACCGTTTCTAAATTACAGCCATCAGAGGACCATTTGTAGGAGTCAGTTCTTTCCTACCATGTAGGTCCTGGAGGTTGAAATCAGGACGTCGGGCTTGGTGGCATGCTGTTAGAAGCCCAAAGTGATTCAAGCAAAGACCTACATGCAAACTGGAAGCTTATCCCTCAGCATCAGCCAAGGGCCTTAACCAGCGTTTAGATTATTGTAGCTTCCAGCTTTGGTGTCTCCCAGCTGAAACCTCAGATGTCACTGAGAGAAGACAATCTACCCTCACTGTGCATTGCCTAACGTCCCAATCCACAGAATTTGTGAGTGTGACAGATGGTTGTTTTACACAGATAAAATCTGAAGTAAAAAATTTAAAAAAAAAAAAAAAAAGAACAGCCAGAAGCATCTGAAAGAATCCAGAGCAGAGAGAAAAAGCAGAGTGGCTAGGACTATTTCTCGGAAGCAGAAAAAATTGCGGGTGGGGTAAAATAAATAAACAAACTTGCCATAACTAGAAAGCAGAGCTGCTGTGGAGGGGAGTGAGCTAGCTGAATCTAGAACAGCCTGGGAGCTAGCATAGTGGAGGAAAGAAGGGCCAGGATGCTAGCAAGGACCCAAGGAGCCTGGAGGTTAGCATGGGCTTTGATGTGTAACCACAGCTATGTGTCAACAGAGAGCCATAGTATCCTTTGCCACAGGCAAGGGAAGATACTAAGTGGCACCTTTTGGTAGACAGAAACTCTGTTTCACAGGTTCCAGAGGAATATACCAGTCTACGGGCCAGTAATTCTTTTGTTTACTCTGTCAATATTCAACATAAGCTGAGCCTAGACTGTCATCTTGGACCTAGTCAGTAGGCCTGCCCTTTTGGGGAGGAGGGGGGATTGGGGGTTCCCTTTGGACCTGACACACCCCCAGAAACAGCAGACCCACTGACTTGGTCCAAAATGCCAGTCTAGGCTCAGCTCAAGCTGGTCTAAAGAGTTGTTGGCGGATAAAGCAAAGCTCACAGATTTCTGTGGTTTCTTCTCTGCGCCCTCACATTTGTTTTGTGAGGTTTGGGGTTTTTTGTTTTGTTTTGTTTTGGGTTTGTTTGTTTGTAGGGATTTGTCTCAGGTAGCATCTCATATACATCTGTGGGTGGCTTGTAACTCGCTATGTAGACCAGAGACCTACCTGCCTGCGCCTGTCTCTGCCCCCCAAGTGCTGGGAGCATGTGCCACCATGATGGATCAAATCTGGGGTGTTTTGCTTACTAGCAGTTTTGTTGTTTTAACTTTTAATTAGCATATATTGGTTTGTTTGTCTCACTGTTGTAGCCCTGACTGGCCTGGTATTCCTGATATTCCTGTTGCAGCCTCCATACTACATGATTACAGGTAGGTATTCCCACCACACCTACTAAAAACTATTGTTTTAAAGTGAAGTCAACCTCAATGGAAGAGCTTGATTCATTTGCATTCACTCATTAAATAAATTTTATGGCCCATAAGATGCCAGGTACTTTGCAGCTCTCTGGAATCCTACGCCTTACATCTCAGGTTTCAGCTCAATTAGTTACTCTCAGAGGCTTTCCTCAGCCTGCTCGTGTCTAACAGCCTCGACGTTATTTCCTATAACATAATTTTGTGTTTTCTTGGTTTTGTTTTAAAACAGGAGCTCACTTACATTGGCCTTAGCCTCCCACGTGGTAGAATTTCAGACCTGAGCCACCAAACCCAGCTGCTTTGGATTTTGTTGATTCTTTTTTATTTTTGAGGGGGGGAGGACTGCATTGTATTCTTTTGTATGGTCTTCTGTTTCACCAGTCTCACTGTGTAGACCGTGAAGTACTCTTGGTTGCCGTGAGCCGGCTGCCTTAGCCTTCCATAAATTTGCATCACCCCGCGCTTCGCTTCTTCATAATATTAATCTCTTGACGAAAAATGCATCTTCTTTTGGTTGTGGATCGTTTCCCAGGCCCCCCCGGACTGTGAGCCTCACAAGGGATGACAATCCGGCTCCTTCTGAGATTCAGTCACGGTCGCCACCGCTACCCCGAAAGAAACGTGGAGCATCGCCCTCTTCAAACCGGTGGACCACAAATTCCAGACTGAGCACGCGCAGAGGGCCTAGGTACTCGAAGGCCCCGCCCCTTCTAGCCCCACCCCTGGAGAACAATGAGCAGCCAGACCTAAGGGCTTGAGCCCACGCTTCCGCCCGCCCCCGGCCACCTAGCCCCACCCCGTCTGGCCCCGCCCCTCGGGCCCAGTCAGCAGCCGGTCTTAAAGGCACGCAGCCTCAGCTTCCCTCCGGAAGCTGTTGCGCACTAGCTAGCTGGGAGCGGAGTTGGTCCCTGCTTACCGGCCCTCCCGGGGATGGCCCCCAAAGTCTCAGACTCTGTGGAACAGCTCCGCGCTGCCGGCAACCAGAACTTCCGCAATGGCCAGTATGGCGAGGCCTCGGCGCTGTACGAGCGCGCACTGCGGCTGCTGCAGGCGCGAGGTAGGAACCCGCCCCGCGTTTCCCCCCTCCGGGCTTGCGTCCTCCACCTGCATCCCCGCACCGAGCCTCAAGTTGGCTCAGCCTTCGGGTTTTCCTTTCCCAGCATCCAACCGCCACACCAGGCCCTCGCAGGGCTTGATCCCGCGCTTCCTCCCGTCCCTTGCCGCCTAGCTGCGACCCCCATCTAGCTCCGCCCCCACCCCCAGACCAGTCGGCTGCGGGCCTTAAGGGCACGCAGCCGCCGCTTCCGCCCGGAAGCTGTTGCGCACTCCTCTGCGGGGAACGGAGGTGGTCCCTGTTTGCCGGTCTCCCGGGATGGCCCCCAAACTCTCAGACTCTGTGGAAGAGCTCCGCGCTGCCGGCAACCAGAGTTTCCGCAACGGCCAGTACGCCGAGGCCTCGGCGCTGTACGAGCGCGCGCTGCGGCTGCTGCAGGCGCGAGGTAGGAACCTGCCCCTCGTTTCCCCTCCAGGCCTGCAGGCGTCATGCACCCGCATCGGCGCCCAGGCCTCAGGTTGACCTAGTGTTCTGGGTCTTTTCCCAGGCCAACCGCCGCACCAGGCCCTCTTATCACGCTTCCACATCTTCGTCACTTTAGCATCCTATGGAAAACTTATTTGGCTCTTCTGCCTGCTTTTTTAATTGTCCTCTTGGCCTGTATCTTAAATTACTCAGGCCTCCCTCTGACCCTTGATATAGCGGTCCTCCTCACATCTATAAATTTTACAATGCAGTTGAGCACCTTTTGTATACTGACTGACTGTGGCTCGATGGGGTCTTTTCAAGGGTCGAACTTCATGGGGGCAGTTGTCTTATGTTTGTGAATAAGTAAACGAGACCTCTGAGATTAGAGCTATTAAGACAAGGTAATGTGATAGATTTGGATCCCTTAGGAAGGAAGTCACGAACAACTTCTCAAGAGATATTTGAGGTGATGTCCATGAGATGCTGGGCGTCTAATGCTTTAGGCACTGAGCATTCCACGTGTAGGGAACCATTGGAAAGGATCCAGATAGACTAAACAGTATGAACTACTAACGAGAATGTTTAAAACATGAAGTAGATAAAGCCTTATTGTGTAGGTGGTTTAAGCCCTCCAAAGAGTTAAGATCGTATCCCCTAATTGGAAGAGCTTGAAACAGAGGAACGGCGTATTATCGATTCTCCTAGGCTTTTCCCAAAGTTCCAGAAGCTTTGACTTGAGGATATCCTTGAATCTCATTTTCTCTTAAGTCTTCATTCTCATTTTCTTGATAGCATTTCTTGAGTGTTTTTCCGTGTGCTAGATATTATCATTGTTTATCTTCATTACGATCAAATCAATTAAACACTTGTAAATGAGGAATTCTGAAGAATTAATTGCCTAACTAGGATTGCACGGTGAGGATGTCAGACCCAGGATTTGAATATAGATTTGTCTGATTTCTGAGTCCAGGTTTTTTTTTAGTTTATTTTTTTATTTGTAATCATAGGTATGGGGTGGGGGCTAATGTGCATGAAGCATCCTTCCCCTAGAGCTGGAGTTAAACTTGTGAGCTGCCTGATGTGGGTGGTGAGAACTGGACTCAGGTCCTCTGCAAGAGCAGTGCTTCCTCCTTTTTGTTTAAAGTTTTTATAATTTCAAGCTCCCCTGTTTTTCTCCCTGGAAACCCTCTTGGACTTCTCACATTATGTCGGTCTCACGTCATGAAGTTGCTGAGGACTCTGAAGTTGTTAGCTTCTTTGACTCACAACCCCCTTCCCGGAATAAATGTAATCACTGTTGGCCCAGAAAAGCTACGTTTTTTCGAGAGTTTATTCGAGACTCCTTAGAATAGTTACCCTGGTGTTTAAATTTACCAGATTTTTGTTCTGATCCTACTACTGATTTTCTGTGTGATTATGTAGGTAATTCTCTTGACTTCTCAGATCAGTCTTCTTGGCCTTAAGAGGGGGGGGGGCACACTGGAGCTAGAGAGATGGCTCAGCAGTTAAGAGCACTGACTGCTCTTTCAGAGGACCCAGGTTCAATTTCCAGGACCCACATGGAGGGTCACACTGTAACTCCAGTTCTAGGGGGCCTGACACTGACAGCCTCACACAGACATATATGCAGGCAAAACACCAATGCACATAAAATAAAAACTTTTTTTTTTAAAGAGGAGCTCAGGGAAGCCTTCGAATGTGGATGCACCCAAGTGCTCAGGAGGGTTGAGTGAATTGTATAGGACCCTCAGCTGGATTTGAGGTTCTGAGAACCTTCCCAGCATAGCCCTGCTGTTTGTGTGCAGCTCTGTGCTTTGGCGACTTAAAATGGATTACTGGTTTTTAAGTGCTTGTACTTGTTCCTTATGTCAAAGATGTATTTATTTACCTTACCTGTGTATTTTCTGACCCAAGAGAAGAGGAAAAGGGGTATAAATTTATTATGTTTATTCTTGTTAGTATTGAATGAAGGAGATCAAGTGGCAACATGGTATCATACTTCCTGAAGCAAGTTGCAATGTGATGCCCCTGGGGAACCCACTTAAAGATACTGTCTGTACCTTACTGTTAATGGTGTATACTAAAATGGGCAGTGCTTGAGAATTCACACAGCGGCTTGAGGATTGTGCTGGCCTCCGGGGAGAGGGAGCAGAGGGACAAGGATGAGAATGGATGGAGCTTTAGCCATTTCAAAAATAAAATGAAGGCCAGCTGGTCTGTGTAGCAGCTTCCAGGCCAGTTAGGCCTACACAGTGAGACCTTGCTCTGGAATAAATAAATGAATGAGTGAGGGTGTGGTGGTGCCCACCTGTTGTCCTAGCACTCCAGAGGCTGGAGCAAGAACGCTGTTGGAAGGTCCACATGGAAAGATGGAAATCCTCCTGCCTCTGACTCAGGAGCACTGAGATTAAAGGCATATGCCACCACATCAACAATTGGTTTTGAATTAGGAAGGAAGGAAGGAAGGAGAAGAAACTAGGTGTAATGACATGACTCTTGTAGCCCCAGTACTTTGGGAAACTGAGGCAGGAGAACTGCCTTAGTGTCAACCTGAACCGTGAGACCTGACTCAAAAAAGGGGGCTAGGGTGGGAACAACTGATTTTGCTAAAGTGGTGGATACTGAGTATTAGACAGTTTAATGTCTAAATAGAATTTTTCAGTAAGACCTTTGGACTATATGCCCAGGAGTTACTTGGTCAGCACTAATTTTTTTTTTTCTGTGCTTTGTGTTGTTTTATGACCCAGCTAGCGAGTAAAATGTAGTTGAAAATTTCTTCTGAAATGAAGATCAGCGGTTAAAAAAAGAGAGCACAAAGTTGGGGAGCATGGAGGTGGGGGTGAGTCTAGGAGGTGAGGGGCACTAATACAGCCAAAATATGTTTAACGATACTCAAATTAATAAAAGTATTTGTAAAGTGAAAATTGGGGTCTATGAGGTGGCTCAGCAGGTAAAGGCACTTGCTGCCACACCTGTGATATGAGTTCTGTTCCTCGGACCCTCGTGGTGGAAGGAGAGAACTGACTCCTTCAAGTTGTCCTCTGACCTCCTTGGGCACATGCACACACACAAAGTACATTTTAAGAAATAAAAATGGTGATAGTCACAGTGAGAGATTTCAGCTTCCAGGACTGCTGAGAGTAAGCAGTGACTTTAGAGAAATGACTAATAATAATTGTCCTTTGGGGTAGTTCGCTTGAGTTGCCCGGAGTCCTGGCAGACTTCTCTAGTGAAGTCTTTTCTGACTTCACTAACTGCTCTCTACCTTGCATTTCCCTCCAACTCTGGGCACCTCCCGCTGTCAGGCATTTATTACTGTCCTTTTCCTTGTGTTTTTCCACTGAGTGCCCCATGCTTTCTGTAATAAAGTTAGCCACGCACCAAGTAATTAAAGCATTGCTTTCTCTGAGGCAGAAGCCAACTGTTTCATGTTTATCTTTACATCGGTACCAAGTTCAGTGCTTAAATGAGGAATAAATAAGGTTCCTATGAAGGCCAGAAATCTCAATTCCCCAGTCTTGGCAAGAACGGCAAATGTGCTATCCTGCCTGATAGAAGCCTGGTTAGACTACAGTACTGTGCTGCGATTTCCCGAGCCTTGTGAGCTCCAGGTGTGAGGTGCATCCCTATGTCCTCTGACCTCTATCTCCCAACTCACGACCTTCTTGCTCTTCCTGCCTCCATCTGGGCAGGTTCTGCAGACCCCGAAGAAGAAAGCGTTCTGTACTCCAACCGTGCAGCATGCTACTTGAAGGATGGGAACTGCACAGACTGCATCAAAGATTGCACTTCGTAAGTGGCCCGGGGAGACTCTGAAGTGCCGAGGGTTTCCCAAGAGCAAGCCAGGTTTCTGCTTTGGGAGAATCCCACCATTTCCCTCTGTGACAGATCTCAGAAAGTGTCACTAAATGTTATCAGGCCATTTAGAGTGACAGGCCCCACTGGGTCCTTGTTGTCTTAGAGTTTTGGCAGTGCTCTGAGAATGGTGTAGGATAGGAAGTTAGATACGTGGGGTGAGACACAGTTAGAACAACTGACTTGCTCGGGTGTTTTCCAGGGATGATGATGTGAAGGGTAAGAGGAAGGAAAGGAGCGGGGATAAGTGTTAACTGATTGTCTAAAGGAGCGGAGATGGTCAGGCACACCTTTAATCCAGTGTTCAGTAGGCAGAGGCGGGCAGATCTTTGTGAGATCAAGGTTAGCCTGTTCTATATAATGAGTTCCAGGCCAGCCAAGGCTACATAATGAGAGCCTGTCTCAAAAGGAGCAGGGCATAGGAGGCAAAAGAGAGGAAGAAAGGACAGTCTGTCAGTAACAGTTGTACAGGACATTGAAGGGTTTTTCCTGTCCTGTTCTTCCAGCTAGCCTTTGTTCATCATGGCTAAGCCAGCATACATCTGCCAACTGGGTTCTTCTGGCTAATCTAGATGTGATGCTCTTTTACATGCATAGGAGGAACAGGGAGAGAGGTGTGCTCATGGAGCCTGTGCTAGTTTTTTCTCTTTACCAGGGTACTCACTCTGACAGTAAGTTTAGCCTCCTTCCCAGAGCAGAATGAGTTGCCAAAGACTGGGATGATAAGGTGATTTGCCTGGGGTCCCGTGGCTAGTGGCAGTATGGATAGAATGCGAGCTTACCCCAGGGCCTGTTTGTTACTGCTGCTGGACCACAGTGTGGAAACATGTCCACATGAAAACTCTGAGACTCCTCTTCTTCATTTGGGTGGGGGACATAAAAATTGATACACGTGCACATACATTTCACTAGTGGTTCTCTGCCTTCTTTCCCTTCCCAATTCAGTCTAAGTTGAGAATTCTCTACCTAGCAGATAGGTGACATTTTTGCATCCTGTTCTAGAGCGCTGGCCTTGGTTCCCTTCAGCATCAAGCCCTTGCTGCGAAGAGCATCAGCATATGAAGCCCTGGAGAAGTACCCCCTGGCCTATGTCGACTATAAGACTGTGCTGCAAATTGATAACAGTGTGGCATCAGCCCTGGAAGGCATCAACAGGTGAGCCCAGTGTGCTACAGAACTTCTCCATGGAACTTGGAACCAGTACCCTTGATATGAAGGCCTGGGCTGTTGCTTTAGTTGTTTTCTGAGTGTGATCCCTTTGACTGTGCTTGAAAAACTGTGTGTGTGTGTGTGTGTGTGTGTGTGTGTGTGTGTGTGTGTGTGTTCGTTCGTTCATTCATTCATTCATGTATACATGTAGAGGCCATAGGTTGATGTTGGGTGTCTTCCTTTATCACTCCCAACCTTATTTTTTTAACAGTCTCTCATTGACAGAGCACATCAGTTTGGCTAAACTAACTGGCCAGCAACCTCCAGAGACCCCCCTGTCTGCTTCTCCCAGATTATTATGGGCATACACTATCATGTGCAGCTTTTATTCAAGTGCTCGATAATCAGAATCAGGCCCTAATGCTTACATGACGAGCATCTCTAGCCCTGTTGACTTAGGAAAGTCTTGTTTGTTTGTTTTGTAGACAGGGTCTTACTATGTAGCTCTGGCTGTCCTGGAACTCACTATATAGACTAGGCTGGCCACAGAGACTTGAAAACTCTTAGTATGTTCAACTAAGTATATAAGAATCTGCTGCTGTATTTAGCAGATTACGTAATATATAACTGGAGTTAAAGAGATGGCTCGGCAGTTAGGAGTGCTTGTTGCTTTTGCAGGGGACCTGAGTTCGATTCTTAGCATCTACTTTGGACAGCTCACAACCATCTGTAATTCTAGTTCCAAAGTGATCTGATGCATCCATGGGCACTCAAGCTCCCATGGACTGACTCACACACATACACTTAATTAAAAATAGTAAAGTGGATTTTTCTAAGTCAGAATTACTGAGATTGATGGTTTTTGTCTGCATGTGCACATTCATTCGCACACTAATATTTATTGAGCTCTCTAAAGTATAGGAGGCTCAGTGGAGGATAGCAAAATTGAAAAGAGATTCAGACCCCACTCGTGTTCAGAGTGCTAACTCTAACTGGAGAGTAAGAAACACGTGGAGCTAGAATTCTGCTAGGTGGGATTCTGGTCTCCTGAGCCATGGCTAGATTTTTCTTTATCTTTTGTTTGTGTATTTGATCAGGATTCCCGTTCATGTGGACTGCTAGAAAGCCAAGCACCAAACAGTGTAATATGGTCTGTGTTTGGTTTCTTGGTTGGCTTGTGTCAACACCCAGTTTTCTCTTGGAGTCTTTTTGTCATTCACTAAACTACTAGTTTTGTGCCAGACTTTGCACAAGGACCTGCTGGGTGAGACGTAACTCTCTGTCCTTACGCAGCTCTTGGCCTCCAAGGGAGTACTAGTCAGTATTGCACAGGTTCAATGTAGTTATGCAGCGTTAAGTACGGGAGTGGCCAGCACACGTTCTCCAGGACAGAAGAGAGGCCAGAGAATGCTTTTCATAGTGAAGTCACTAGTGGGGCTGAGAGCAGCAATTCAGTGAGGTCAGAAGCAGAAGGCAGGTTGTGAAGGGAGACGGGAGTGTAGCTGGAGTGGTAAGGGGTGTCCAGGAGAGTTTTATACGTGAGCGAGTTGAAGGGACTTTAGTGTGGAGTCAGTCACTTGGGAGAAAGATGCTGCCCAGGTGCGGTCCCTGAAAGAGGCAGGGATGGATGGGGCCCAGAGCTTACACGGAACAGGTTGGCTCTGTGTGACAGGAAAGAAGTAGGGACGCTTGAACAGTATCTTAACTACCTTCCTGGTGCTGTGATAGTATACCCCGACAAAAACAATTAAAGGTCAAAGGTTTATTCTGGCCCACAGTTAAAGGATCTAGTCCATCATGGCAGGCAGCAGGAGCTTGAGGCAGCTGCTCACATTTCATCTGCAGTTAGGAAGCAGAGTGGTCAGTGCTGATGCTCAGCTGGCTTTGCCATTGTGTGCAGTCCAGGACCCAAGCTCAGGGAAGGAGTGGACTTCCCTGCTCAGTTAACCTAATCGAGATAACCCCTCAGGGGTAGGCTTACCCAGATGCTTGACCCTTTGGTGGTTCCAGATCTTATCAAGTTGACAATTGAGGGTTTTGTTTGCTTGTTTGTTTTTATGAGTGTTTTGCTGTCTGTTTGTATGTGTACCACGCGCATGCCTGGTGTCCTCAGAGGTCAAAGGAGGATGTGGGATGCCCTGGAACTGGAATTACAGATGGTTATGAGCCACCATGTGGGTGCTGGAAACCTGAAAAACCAGTGTTCTTACACACTGAGTTATCTCTCCAGCCCCGACAATTAAGATTAACCGTCACGAGTACCCAGGTTTTTATTTGGGGAATAAGGGAGAACGCTTTGAAAAAAACATTAGGGAATGAGGTTGCAAAGAATTGGAATAGCTGGGCCAAGCAAGAACACTGCTCCAAAGCCTAGTGAGAGGCTGTGAATTTGCTGTGTTTCTGTCTGTGTGGTTTTAGTCTTGTAACACAGGAACAGGATGCAGGAGTTTTATTCACTCATGTAGCGCACGCATACTTACTGTGTCTTGGTGGCAGCCAGGTGATGTACTAAGTGCCAGAAATCCATTTCTATTAACAACATGGACCTCATGGGCAAAGAACACCATTTTTAAGTTGAAAATTAAATAAGCAGGAGTTAGCTAGCTCTCCAGAGTAGGAATGGAAAACGGAAGGAATTATGTAATGCAGAGGAGATGTGCATAAGGTCAGGGAGAAGGAGCTCGTTTGCTGAGGATCAAACCTAGTGCCTTGTTTGTGCTGGGCAGACACTCTACCACTGAGCCACACAGCCATTCGGGGTCAGGAGTGGATGTGACACACACTAAAAATAGAGAGGAGGGAGAATGCCAGAGCCCACAGGCCATATTAGCCTGCAAATGGAACCACTGAGATTTCAGTATTGCTGAATGGGCTGATTGACACTTACAAGAAAATCCAATCTGAACAGTAAGCAAGTGACAGGTGTTTGTATGCTTTGAACTACTTTCAATGAGAAAATATTATATATATATATTTTTCCCCCTTTGTTTTTCAAGACAGGGTTTCTCTGTGTAGCTTTTGGAGCCTGGCCTGGAACTCACTTTGTACACCAGGCTGGCCTCGAACTCACAGATATTCACCTGCCTCTGCTCCCAAGTGCTGGGGTGCCACCACTGCCCGGCTTTTTTTTTTTTTTTTTTTTTTTTTTTTTAAATGGGATCCTTTCTTGGGGGTGTGTATGCAAAGTTTATCTTTAACAACTAGCAGGGGGCCTTAAAATTCATGTTTGGCAGCCAGGCTAAGGGAAAGTGTCCTGTGGTGTCAGGTCTGAGAAGGAGTTGATGAGTAGTAGGCTCCCATTCATCTGTTAGAGCATGTGGGAAATACAAATAGTGGGGGTGGGGAGTATGCCCTGCCTTCTGAAGGAGCCTCCATCCCTTGGGGTGAAAGAGGAACAGCTTGACCTGGGGAGACACCCCATGCAACTCCTCAACCTTTCCTTCCAGAATCACTAGAGCTCTCATGGACTCACTTGGCCCTGAGTGGCGCCTGAAGCTGCCCCCGATTCCTGTGGTGCCTGTTTCAGCCCAGAAGAGATGGAATTCCATGCCTTCGGAGAATCACAAAGAGACAGCTAAAAACAAATCCAAAGAAACTACAACTACAAAGAGCAGAGGTGAGCTCTTTCCAAGTGTCAATCAATCTAAGAAGTTTAGAGTGGCCTTCCAAGAGTTGGCCTCATGTAGCTGTTAGGAAACAAATAAAGTGAAAAACATCATAAAAGGGTCTCAGCTTCTTAGAGATTATCTCCTTGACTGGATGTGAAGTCGTCAATAAAGGCTTAAGTGATATAAGATGTGTAAACCTGGCCTGGGACATGGGTGCAAATGCTAGTTCTCACTCACTAGCAGTACTTGGAGTGTGTTTTTGATTGCAAGAACAGAAACTTCCAACATGGCAAAATAATAAGGAAATGTATTGGCTCATAATTATATATGTCATGCCAAAAACCCCATCCCACTCTTACCTGCCCCTCAACTCAATAGTTTTTTTGTTTTTCAATCCAGTTAAAAGATACTTCCTTCTATATAACTTAGCTTGTATTTTCCCAGTGTCCTGGTGTGGTTGGTCACAGGCTCCTGTGACTAAGAGATGAAGTTTTATAACCGTCTCAGCACCCACCCCCCACCCCCGCCCAACTCCACCTCCCCCCACCCTGGTACCATCCCCATAACTAGAAAGTGATGCCTCCCTGAGAACACGTGTCCTGGGTAAACCTGGAGAAGAATGAATAAGGACAGACAGACAGCTGGGTAACCTTAGCAGGGGATTGTCTGCTGGGAAGCTCTCACTAATGTTCCAGGAGAACTGTCCCAGGCTAGCAAGCGTGAGTCTGGACGGGGAGTGCAGAAGGGACGGGGTAGAGCTCTTTTGTGGACAAGTTGCTCTTAGATAGTGGAAGAGGGCAGCATTGCTCCTCTCTGCAGGAAGCTCCCTAGACAGCATGTCGGGGCCTGATTGTTGTTGTCCACTCGTAGAAGGAAATTACAGAGGGCTAATGAACTAGATGGCCTCAAGGTACCGGCTTTTATTTTGTTCCTCTGTAGTCACTGAGCCATGTGGTGCAGGCCCTGTGCTATGCAGTAGAGACAGCGGACAGAACTTGACCCTTAGGGAGCTCCTGGTCTAGGGAGAAATGGAGTTATGGTGATGGTGTTTTAAGATATGTGGAGGGAAAGCAGGTGCTGTGGAATTGTTAGTGTTTGGGAAGTTGACATTGAGGGGTCAAGACAAGGCCCATACAAGGATGTGATAAAAGTGATATCTTGAGCTGGACCTTAAAGGATGAGGTCATTAGGGAGGAAAATTGGGGGCAGAAGCAATGGAAGGAGCTGGAGAAGGGAAATGCATGGATAAACATGACTGCAGGGGATGGATTGCAGAGCCCAGGTGGAACTGAGTCTGCATGCATCCACCCTCCTGGGCTGCTTCTAGAAATTCATGCTCCTGTGCACAGGAGTGGTCACTGCAAAATGTTTTGTGATAGCAAAACAAAACTAGAAATAACCCAGGTCTCCACAGACGAGAGGAGGGGACAGATCCTTCCTGGAATTTTGGAAGTGAAAATGTGTCAACATAGACAAATGTCAGGAATAGAATGTTGAGGGACAGCAACCAAGCCATAAGAGACTATATGGAAGTACTTGCTTCTTTATAGGACGCTCCATGACAAGTGGCTTATAGGTGCTTTTGTATCCACAGCTGTAGTTTATATGGATTGAGATAGTTAGCTTAAGGGAAGGGGAACCACAGAATTAGAATAGTCTTTCAAGAGTGGGTGGGTTGGGGAGGGTCCACAGGGCTTCCGGTCCTAGTAATAATTCCTAAGCAGGGGATGAGTCTGGGCACTGATTTTATTCCCGCAACTGTGCCCTGGTTGTAAATACTGAGTGTTTTACCATGGTAGTTCTTTTTTTTTTTTTTTTTTTTCGATTTTTCGAGACAGGGTTTCTCTGTGTAGCTTTGCGCCTTTCCTGGGACTCACTTGGTAGCCCAGGCTGGCCTCGAACTCACAGAGATCCGCCTGGCTCTGCCTCCCGAGTGCTGGGACTAAAGGCGTGCGCCACCACCGCCCGGCCCCATGGTAGTTCTTAAAGATTAAAATGTGGTGCTGTGGAATGAGACTGGGACAGTTGACTGGAGCCACACAGTCAAGGACCTTCACACACTAGTGTGAGCGGCTTGGGTTTCACCTTGTTCTCTGCTCTCTCCCCTTAAGGGCTGGGGCAGAGCTTCAGGGCAGGTGAAAGTGGATACTCACAGGCTCCCCAGCACATCACACAAGCCTCTTCAGCCCCTTTCTGAAGCCCAGAAGCCGCAGCCTTTCTTTACTAGATGCTTCTCGTTAAGTTTGTAGGCTGTTCTCCACTTTGGCCTGTATTATTCTCACATCTGATCCTGACATAGCCCTTCACACTGGGGAGGAAACGGAGGTACTGAAGTTAAGTGGGTCGTGCAGAACATTCCAGCTACCCAGTGGCAGTACTACAAGTAAACCTGGCTTGCTTTTCATCATGTATATATTATGCATGTGTGAATGTGTTTGTGAGTCTCCATTCTCTTCTAACGAAAACCTTTAATTGACTAAAAGCCACTAATTAGGGACTGAGTTGTCAGGAGGAGTGGTCTGCAGCCGCCCAGGCAGTCCCTGACTTGGAAGAGATGCTGCTGAAGAGATCTCACTGATCTCCTTTGAGCACCTGATCTATGGTTTTTTCCTCTTCTGAATTTGTGTCTAGTGCCTTCTGCTGGGGATGTGGAGAGAGCCAGAGTTCTGAAGGAAGAAGGCAATGAGCTTGTAAAGAAGGGCAACCATAAGAAAGCTATTGAGAAGTACAGTGAAAGCCTCTTGTGTAGTAGCCTGGAATCTGCCACGTACAGCAACAGGTATCTTCTGCGCAGCTGCTGGCCTCGGGGTTCTCCAAAGGCTTTTCTGAAGGCTGGGGTGGAGCTCAGTGGGGAGATGCTCGCCTCCCATGGGCTCCGGGGGTGAGGATGTAGCTCAGAGGATATGTGCTTGCCTACCACAGACTCCTGATTGTGGAGGGGTTTGGGTCCTTTTCAGGAAGTCATGTGCATTCCCACCTACCTCAGAACTGTGAACAAGGTATTGATAGTGGCAGCTATAAAGGGTAGGGACATAAAGAGCTGCTCAACAGTAGTCTTTGCTGTCTGTCCTAGCCCTCATCCCAGAATTTTAAGCTTTCAGTTACCTGCCCTCTGCCCATGGTTGGTCTAACCAACTTGTTTCTGACAGTTCTGGCCTAGAGCCCAGTGAGTGGAGTAACTATTGTCTGGCTAGAGCAGGAAGAAAGAGTGCATTCTGGCTGAGTGCAGACCAGTGGGCCTGCAGCAGGAACTGCTTTTGGGAAGCACTGAGCGGGGAGGCTCAGGAGCCAGGGGGCACCCCTCCTCCCCCTCTTGTGGGACTCACTGCTCTATACTGATGTTCGGCAGTTTAGGTGACTAGAGATAGGGCACACACACACACACACCCTTGTGTGGTACTCACTGCTTTATACTGATGTTCAGCAGTGTAGGTGACAGGCCGGTATTACTGGTTTTTAAAGCTGAGAAAATGAAGGTGCAGTCTTTACATGGCGGCGGCAGCACTGGAATCTGGCTCCAGTGAAATCCATTGCTTCTGTTGTCAGAAGCTTGATACAGTCAACAAGAGGCACCGCCTCCTCCGCACACTGATCATTGATTCCCACATGACATGCATTCAGTAGTGTAGTTGGAACAGCTTTCCTCTGGGAGCTGGGGAGATGGCCAAGCGTGAGTAGTTCGCACCATATCAGACAATTCGCAGCCACCCTATAACTTCCATTCCTGGGATCCAGTGCCCTCTTCTGGCCTCTGGGCAGCTGTACTTACACACATGGTGCACATAAACACATGCAGGCACACAAAACAATAAATCCTTTCAAAAAGCCTGATCTGATAGAACTTCCTTGTTCCTCAGTAAAAACTTTTAAGATAAAACGTGTTTCCAGGCAGTGAGATGCAGGTAAAGGTACTCGCCACACAAGTCTGGTGACCTGCATTCTGGTCCCCAGAGCCCACATTCAATAAGAGTGGAAAGAAAACTGACTTCACAGTTCTGTACTGACTCCACATGTATGCCATGGCATGTGCACCTGCATGCGCATATCAGGTACATATAGACAGCTTAGTTGGAGAAAATTTAAAACTAAAGCCTGTTTCAGATTGTAGCGAGGTGCTTTGGTGCACACACTGAAACACTTGTGCAGGGGCCGAGGCGGCTTCCTGAGATCAGCTAGTGTTTCTTCAGTGGACTGTGGGAACTGTGTTCACAGGAGATGGCGTAAGAAATTAAGTAGATTTACCTCACTCAGGTTTGGTTTTGCTTCTTAAGAGTTTCCTGTGACTTTCCGAGCTGACTGGACCAGGGTGCCTCCTTCGTTAGGCTAGCTTGTAAAGGAAGCCTGCAGCCCAGCACTGTGTATCTACTGGACAGCTTAGATGTTGAGTATATGGTGTTCAAGGTACTTACTTACATGTTTCCAACTTCCCATACTTTGAAATGTCTCATAACAAAAGGTGGAAAATACCCACTGTGATTTTCATCATCCAAGTCTGGTCCTTTTCTTCAAAGATAGTCACTAGAAGGAAGCCTGTCAACTTGACCCACTCATTTTCCCTCATTGTTTTTAGTGGATACAGTTGGATATGGCATCATTTGTTTTACCAATTCCCTTTCTGCAAGTATTTTCACTGTTTCCAGCATGGTAAGTACAGAATGCTGCAGTGAACTCCCCCGGGGAAGAGGCTGCCAGATCAAGAGACACCAACAGCTCAAACTCTGTAACTGCCAGGCACTCTGAAGAAGTTACCAAGAGTCTCTTTTCCTGTAACTGTAACAAACCTAGGTCTCAAATTTTAATTTCTGTGAAGATGGAAGAAAATGGTAGCTAATAAATTTTAGTTAATTTTTTCCTGGTCCCGCTGGGTATCACATCCAGGGTCTTGTGTTAGTTGCTATAAACATGAAAAGTCAAACTTCTTTATCTAAGGTGTTTTACTATTATAAAAACAAAATTATCCAATTTATCCTTAATGACTTCTGTGGGGTTTTCCTTCCACACTGTGAGGTAATCAGCTTGTAGGCTCTTCCACAATTGTTCTGTTTTTACATTTGAAATTGTGCTCTTCTAAAACTTTATTTGAAAATACAGAGAGGAAGAATTTGTATTTAAGCCCCACCTGGACAACCCAACATTATTTATTGACTGATACCTCTTCTCCCCACACTTAAACTAAACGATCATGTCCCGTCCCGTCCCCCCCCCATAAACTCTGGAATCATCATCACCACTTAAAAACAAACACAACACAAAAATCTACCTCAGGCTGGAGTACAGGTCAGTGGAGAGTGCTGGCCTAGCATGCACGAGGCCCTCCGTGTGACACCTGGCAGTGCACCCCCACCCAAGGGGCAAGACCACATTTCAAATGAGCACATTATAAACGAAGAGAAGTAAACCTGGAGCCCAGATACATTTGTTTAAAGGACAGTATTTAAACAAATTCTTACAAGTTATGGCAAAAATAAAATATTTTTAGGAGAATGAGCTAATGGGTTTCTAGCAGCACCAAGGCCAAAGAGCTTAGAGAAGAGTGCTGAGCTCTGGACTCCATCTCTAGCCCAATCCATGTTATTGTTGATTGTTACAACATAATTGCTTACATCTTTACACTCTACCCCTGAAACGTCAGCAAGCATAATGTTCATTAGTATTTAATATTCATGCATTTATTCTTAAAATGGGTAAGTTTTTCATCTGTTGAGGAAAATGTTTGGAGAACTTTTCTTTGCTTAAACAACCTGATGCAGGGTGGTGAATGACAGAAGTATGCAAGGTCAGGCTCTGGGTTCCTGCAGACCCACTGGTTTGAACTCCAGCTCTGACTCCTGAGCCAGTTATGAAGCTTCTTACAGCCTTTGCATCTTCAAAAAAGGCTAGGGAACTGGAGAAATGGCCAGCAGTTAAAGAGCACTGGCTGCTCTTCCAGGGGACCCAGTTTCAGTTCTCAGCACCCTTATGGCAGCTCACAGCCACCTGTAACTCTAGTTCCAGAGGATCTAACACTTTTTTTCTGGCCTCCATGGGCTCCAGCACACATGTGACAATAACATACACACAGAAACCTAAATCTTGGGAGGTGAGGCTAGACTTTAGAGGATTGAGGTAGAAACAGCAGCACAGAATGGGTGCTCAGCAAATCAGGTCATCCCCAACTGCCTCCATCTTGCTTGAGGGGACCCACAAGGGACTGAACTTGTGCAATGGTCTTTCCACATCAGAGCGCTCTGCCATCTGGTCCTGAAACAGTACAAGGAGGCAGTAAAGGACTGCACAGAAGCCCTCAAGCTGGATGGAAAGAATGTGAAAGCGTTTTACAGACGGGCTCAAGCCTACAAGGCACTCAAGGTAAAGGATCCCTGCTCAGAAACCCAACTGTAGTCAGATTCATGCCAGTGCTGGCTCCTGCGGTATCAAGCAAAGCAGTGCTTACTGTGTCCTTCCAAGCCCTGCGACAGCTCTGGTCTGGGGTTTGAAAACATCTCCTGCCTCAGCAGCTTTCCCACTCCAGTGGGTCTCACCTCCTCCCTTCCCCAACTCTTCTTTTCTCTTTCATAGGACTATAAATCCAGCCTTGCAGATATTAGCAGCCTCCTACAAATCGAACCCAGGAATGGCCCTGCACAGAAGTTACGGCAGGAAGTCAACCAGAACATGAACTAGAACCCCAAGAGGGCAACAGGAACCCTCTACCCGACCTTCCCAGAGAAGGAAGCTAGGGGCCTCCCCTGCATCTGCCCCCAATACCCAGCATGCCCCTACGGGAGTGCAAAAGCAACCCCACTTTGGCCCCTTGGAGAGGTAGCAGCCTTCACCTGAGAAGCTTCGCTTGTTCCAATTACGTCCATTACAGACAAGCACAGGACAGTTGTTATTTCCAGAAAGGTCTCCACTGGAGCTAAAGTGTGAAGGTCCAGCCCCAGCCTCATCCCCTTGCTTCAGCCTGGTCCTCATCAACAAAGTCCTTGGCAATTGTCATGCCCCAGATGTGCCGCAGACTGATGGATGCCCTTGTGGTGTCCCCAGACACCCGCACGCGTCTGCAGTTAGTCTGAGCTGGGAGGGTAGTGTTGACAGGCTAAATGCTGGCTTACCTACACCCAGAGCAGTCTGTTGAGCTGGTTCTCCAAGGCTGCCGTCTCCCCAAGGGTACAGCTGCTGTCTGCACCCTGTCCTTGGCACAGTGTCCTGTGTTGAGCCCCAGTGCCTTTAGTCCAGGCCCTTTGTGGGAAGGCAGAGCCTGACCCTGGAGGCTCTGTGCTGCTGCCTTCTGTATGGAGCTACCTACGCTGTTCAAAGAGCCCGAATTCCTCCTGGGATGGGAAGAGAGGCCTCCTTGAGATTAGTGTCCCTCCAGTCTGAGCAGGAACTGACCTTTCCCCGACAGCAGCCCCTCAGGCTTCTTCGTTGTTTTCTGTTGTTCTTGTTAATATGTTGAAGTTAATTGAACTGATTTTACTGAACTGTGTGTTGCTGTTGCATTAAAAGGTTTTCTTCTGTACAAACGGCTTTTTCATGTGTCTTCTCAGCCTTGCATCTTAAACTCGGTAGTGATAACAATTGTTGTGCTATGTTGAATATAGCACAGAACAGAAAATAAAAGCAAGCTAGAGCTTAAACATACCTCTCCTATTACTGAACTTCAACCCTGTTAAAGAAATGTTCATTTTAAAATATTTCACTTACGATTATTTCCTGAATAAGATAAGAGAATGATCTTTGAAAAAGAACAAACGGCTACTGGTTTTTGGACATTCATTTGTTCATTGAGAAAAATTTCAGAACAGCCCAGGCATTGCATATAGTCCGAAGGAAACAGGATAACTAGATCGGTCCCTGCTCTCAGAGGAGTGGCCTTGTGAGAAGACAAGCAGTTAATCAGGTAAGTATAAAGGTGCACCTGCCTTAGGCAGCATGGAGGAGCTATCCAGCAGTCAGCTGCCTTGCCTGCCTCCATGAAGAGGTTTGCACAGTGGAAAGGTAAAGGTCTACTGGTAAGTAGAGTGTGAACTGAGTTCAGAAGAAAAAGCTAAGAGTAGGGGATGTAGCCCAGTGGTAGAGCATTTGCCTAGCATGCACGAGGCCCTGGGTTCAAGACCCTGCACCACAAAAAGTAAAGGGAAAAGCTGCCCATTATGGAAATAAGTATAGAGGTTCCTCAAAAAGTACCCACAGTGAGTTCTGGGGTTACACACAACCTGTCTCAAAAAACACCTAGCAATCACCACTCCTTAGAGACACCTGTACATCCATGTTTGTGGCAGCGTTCACAAAAGCCAAGATTTAACGAATCAGCATAAACCACCATCAATGGATGAATGAAGTATACACATACACAGTGAGCGGGTGTCTTAGCATGTGTGAGGAATGTGTGCGCCATAGTACACGTGGACATCAGAGAACAACTGTGAAGTTGTTTCTCTCCTTCCACCTTTACATGAGTCCAGGTGTCAGACAGCTCACCAGGTTTCTGTGGCAGTGACATCACCTGGTGGACCATCTCTAGCCTATACAGTAGAATTTTATTCAGCCATAAAGAATGAAAAAAAAAAATTTTTTTTTTTTTTTTTTTTTTTTTTTTTTTTGCAGGAAAATGGATGGAGCTGGAGATCATGTTAAGCAATTAAACTAGACTCATGGTTTTTTGTTTTGTCTTTTCGATACAGGATTTCTCTGCATAAGTTTTAGAGCCTGTCCTGGATCTCACTCTGTAGACCAGGCTGGCCTCGAACTCACAGAGATCTGCCTGGCTCTGCCTCCCGAGTGCTGGGATTAAAGGCGTGCGCCACCACCGCCCGGCATGTTTTCTTATATATGGAATCTAGATTTATCAATAAGTGTGTGTATGTTTGAAGGGCCTGGGACAGGAGAGCATAATGAGGGTGGTAAATCAGCAAAGTGCATGCTGTACCTAACAAATGTGATGATGAAACATTTTGTATGATAAATATAGGCTGACAATGGGACACTATTCTAAAGGTAATATTAATAGGTGGGAAGTTGGACAAGGAGAACACATGCTCCCTAGTGGGAGCACTCACTAAGGGAGGACTAGTGAAGTACCATTCACATTTGCGTCCTCAATGTGAGACGAGGCTGCAAGTGACATTGTTTTCACCTTGGTGGAACAGAATGACGTAGACTTGAATAAAAAAATGAGACATCGGATTTCCGTTCTGAAGGCAGCCTTCTAATCGCTTGAAGCAAAGTACCACCAATACAGTGAAGCCACAGAGGGGCTGCTGCCAGAGTCCAGCCGAGCTCAGGATGACAGTGGAGGATATGCAGAGTGGAAAGAAATGAAGGGTAGGGGGTGAGATTGACAGGTTGCATATGGAAGGAGAGGGAAGTGACAGAGTGGGGAGACCTCGGTTTTAGAACAGAGTGAGGGTGGGAGACTCCCTGACAACACCTGAAGATGAAACCAGAGGGACAGGGAGCTCTAAGCCATAAACTCGGCTTTTGTTGGGACAGTCTAAGAACTAAGGGTAAGTAGGGTGTAAGGTCTGGTCCAGGAGCTCCCACAGTGGGTGGACCTACAGAAAACGGAAACCCGAGTCCTCAAGTATGATTGAAAATGGTGTTGTAAACTAGATACGGAGAACGCGGAGAGAGGAATGGGGGTCAGGCCTGAAAAAATGCCAGCATTGGGCATCTGAAGAGAATGGGGAGAAGCTACTTGGAGAGCAGTGGATTGGAGGTTGGGGGTGTGAGTTTAAAAAAGCATTTGTGGGGCAAAAACTGTGAGGCAGAATAGCAGGACCCTGTTGGATTTGTTTGAGTGAACATGTGACAGCACCAATGTGCAGGTGTATCTTCACTGTCCTTTGGTCACATGGGTATGGGGAGGGAGCTGAGGTCGGTACCCCTTAAGGAGGTGAACACTCACTTCGCTGAAGAGCTCTGGGAGCTCCCTATTTACCAAGGAAGGTAATCTAGTATATATCTACAGAATTCCTAATTGCATTACACAGCATTTGGTCAGCTGGGACCTACATACAATCGTCGGCTTCCTTCTGTGGTATTTACCTGGCCTGCAGAAATGCAACATATTTCAGATGGGGCTGCCTGGTGCTTGAGTCCATTGCGTGGTGGTACCCATGTAACCATCTGCTGTTGATGGCCAGTTTGTAGTTTGGAGCTCAGCTCAGCTCCCCTGGGTCTCCTGTTGTAAGATGCACCTTCTGTGTGTTTCAGTACGTGTTTGGGGTTCTCCTTAGAGCCAAAGTTCCAGTCCAGTAAAATCTTTTTCTCTGCCCTCCCCCTCCCCCAGGCACAAGAAAGTCACCTGAGAGGCAAGACAGATTTTTGCAGCGTATTTTAATATACAAAGGAAAAAGATTAGCAATGGACTGTGTGTCCAGCCTTCATTACACATCTATAGCTCAAGAACAGAGAGGCCAATCAGGAAATAAGTTAGAGTTCACAGGACCTTAGAACCAAAAGCAGAAATGCTGTACTCAAGGGAGGGAGGGTTCCATTTTCAGTTGGGGAAGGGAAAAAAATGTTCCTAAAGTATGTCGGACACCCCGTCTTAAGAAGATGGATTGACTCACAGCAGACCAGGCCTTCAGATGAGCAGAGCGGAGCCAGGCAGTAAACCCTGAGGCCTGGCAGGGTCGCTGGCATGGGAACACTCCAGCCACTCTGTGTCTCCTATGACTCATTCAGCCTCACCAAACTCCTTCGCGCTTCAGACAAAGCCACCAGCACATGACAGTGAGTTCTTAAATGTCAGCCTCCGCTGGGATCTCTCCAGGGTCTCCTGAGAACAGCTCAGCTGTTCTGTCGTGGGTCCTCCCACCCCCAGCCACCCACTGTTTTCAGGTCCTGTTGCCTTCCACAGACTCCATTTCCTGATGCACCCGCAACACAGCCAGCGCCTCTTCGATCTACGGGACACAAGAGAGAGGGGCTTAATGCAGCTGCCCCACGGGGCCTCACAAGAGCCATGTCTTGACTTGCCTCGTGGACTCATGAGGGGCCCTCATCCTCGGCCGCTCCCAAGATCCCAGCCCCACTGCCACCTTCTCAAATAGAGGTACCAGTGCTGGACATGACTGTCCAGTCAGAACACAGCTGCTTGTGCTGGAGCTTCACGAGGGAGCTACACAGCGCTTGTCTGTGGAGGGACTGAAGTCGTGAACCCTCCACTAAGACGCAGCAGATTGATGTCGGTTGCCACAACCTGTCTAGGCCAGCCCTTGCTCTTTGCTGGGCTGCCCCCCAGTCTCCACCTGCCTTGGCATGGAGGGACTCTGGGGACTCCAGCAAAAACAGAAGCTCCAGGTTGTCCATCTCCAGCAGCATGCCTGTGATCTTGGCAGTCAGTGGGGCGCAGGTGTCGTGGATGAGGGAGTAGAGACGCTCCCCTGTGTAGAACAACCTGATGGTGGCATCACGGCACACATGCCTCACAGCCCAGCGCCCAGGAGCGGTGGCATCATGGAGTGGAGCAATGAGGGTGTCTGGGATCTTGTCCTAGAACCTGTCACCCCGAGCTATGTCATTTAACCGTACTGGAAACTTCTCTGTCCACCTCTATAAAGCATAGCAAACCTGCCTTGGAGGACAATCTGAAGGGCCAAGTTGAATGTGATTTGTAAAGAGATCTGCAGCAAGGTCAGTTGAGTTTCAAGACTCCATTTGTTCCTTTTGTGAGAAGTGGTTCTCACAGGACACACTGGGATTCCAAACAGGAGGTAATGCTCAACTTGAGACTTTGAGTGTGGGAAGCAAACAGCATAAGTTTACCTTCCACCACCAGGTACTTCCGGCAGTACAACCTCGTTTTGGGGTCCGCCCATCTTGACAACGCATGGAGGAACACTCCAGGATGGGGGTGCTTAAGTGGGAACAGAAAGGTCTTCCCATAAAGAAGGGACATGTTGACAGACAACAGCCAGCTGAGCCTACATCAGGCGTATGTAATTTTCTTCTTTGTTAGGGAGGGGCATGAAGTGACAGAACCTGGGTGAGTAAGCTAAGGAAATGATGGAGGAGTGGCAATGGCCTTCAGTGAAGGGGCCCATGGTCTGCATGGTCAGGAAGTGAAGAGTGTGCTGACCAGAAACAAGCTGCTCATTCATTCCAATATTAGTAACATCACATTCATGTACACGTGTGTGCGTGTGTGTGTGTGTGTGTGCGCGCGCGCGTGCGCGCGCGCACACGAGCACACGCACGCACGCAGTGATGTATGCACATGGAGGCCAGAGGAGGATATCAGGTGTCCTGCTCTATCACTGTCCACCTTATTCCCAGGAGACAGTGTCTCTTACTGACCCTGAAGCTGCCTGTTCAGCTAGGCGGGTTGGCCAATAATTTCCTACCATCTTCCCGTCTCCATCCCCCAACTCTGGAGTTACAGGCACACATAGCCAGGACCAGCTTTTTATATGGGTGCTGGGGATTCAAACTCAAGTGCTCGAGCTTACACAGGAAGCACTCTTACCTACTGACCCATCTCCCCAGTGCCCACTAGTGCCAGTTTTTTTTTGTTTTTTGTTTTTTGTTTTGTTTTTCAAGACAGGGTTTCTCTGTGTAGCTTTGCACCTTTCCTGGAACTCACTTGGTAGCCCAGGCTGGCCTCGAACTCACAGAGATCCACCTGCCCCTGCCTCCCGAGTGCTGGGATTAAAGGCATACGCCACCACCGCCCGGCTTAGTGCCATCTTTTCTTGGAGCCTGTCAGAAACTCTAGAGCTGGAGAGGAACTGCACTTGGAGGTCAGAGTCCAGAGGGAACACCTGTGTTTCCCCAGCACAGTTATTTCCCACCTTCTGCAGCGGGCACCAGGAGACAGATGAAATTTGACCAGGGCTTCCCCTGGAAGAGGTGTGAAGACATGTAATGACCACCCTGGACCATTTCCCAGTAGAAACCCAAGGGCATTCTACTCTGCTTCTTGGCCCTGATCTCACATCCAGGTATCTCCCACCTAAAGTCAGAGTCAGAAAACAAGCTGGAAAAAGCCTTGGGAGCATCAGCCCACTAGTGCTTTTAGAGAGAGGCAGCTGGGGTGAAACTACCTCTCACTCAGTGAGGAAACTAGACCTTGTTCCCAAGTCTGTCCTCACTGGAGCTGTTCCCGGCAGGCTAGGCAGCTCTCAGCCCTCCTGCCTGCCCCAGTGTAGAAGAGTCAGCCACTCACCAATCATTTGTTTCTGCTCATGCAGGGGCGCAGCAGCCAGCATGGACACAGTCAGAGGTTGATGGCCAGGGACATACACAGCTGACTCCTGGACCTGCGCATGGTGCCAGGAACACATTCCTTAACCACATGGATGGGAAAGGCCTCACACACTTACCCCATCAGGTGAACATAAACCTCCAGGAAAGGTTCTGGAAGAGGGAAGCAATGTCTGCATAGTTAGGTGGGACAGAGAATTCCTAACAAGGGCATGGACTAGAAGACAAAGTTATCCTCAAACGGAGATGTTGTGACCCAATGAAGGCCCTTCAAAAACACTGTCACATGAAAGCCACACTTCACTAATCACTTTGCACCCAATAAAGCACTTTTCTTGGCAAGCTTTACAAACACATCAGTAGTACACACACACCTCCGTGGTATATATATGTGTGTGTGTGTTAAGATCTATATAGTCCAGGATAGCCTAGATAACCTAGGCTGGCCGAGAATTCTTGCCTCCTCCTTCAGCCCTCTTACATCTTGCTAACTTTAGAAGTACTATTGTTACTTAAAGACTGTTTTTCATTTTGCAAGAAAGCATTCAAACAAGACATATTAAAATTCTAGACATGTTTCAATAATGTTGAATTTGAAACCTTTGGTAGGGGGAGTAAGGAGATACATAGCCTTTTGTTTAATTATAATAAATATTTTTAGTCCTATTTTGAAGCTTAATCTTATTCCTTCAGTACTCAGTATGTTCTTGGAATTCCTTCTCCTGATACTCACAGGAAGTTCAAATTCATTTTGATAATAACCTAGACAAAAAGTTTATAACAAGTAAATAAAATATGACCATGGTTCTTTTTCCTCTCTGCTAGTAGGAATGATCTTTGACTGATTGCACATATTAGTAAATGAAATTTTATAAGCCAAGAAAAGCAAAGACCACAGGGAAAACACTCTAGCCAAAGTTATGAGCCAGAATACCCAGGGCCCACAGTGAGCAGACAGCCTTACCCCATGGGCACTGTGTATAGCTGAAGATCCTCTATGTGTCAGGAGAGGCTGGCCTGGAATAGAGCGTCCCTCCCCTCCTGGTCCTGTAGTCTGAGTACCAATGTTGACTGTGAAAATAATAATAATAAGAAGAAGAAGGAGGAGGAGGAGGAGGAAGAGGAGGAGGAGGAGGAGGAGGAGGAGGAGGAGGAGGAGGAGGAGAAGAAGAAGAAGAAGAAGAAGAAGAAGAAGAAGAAGAAGAAGAAGAAGAAGAAGAAGAAGAAGAAGAAGAAAGTTTCAAATAGCCACTTAGAAAAAATAGCAAATTTTGGTGGAGCAATAAAGAAATTGAGGCATTTGTGTACTATAGACAAGAATGTCAGGTATACAGCAACTATAGAAATACAATATAAGGGTTCCTCAAAAAAAGTAAAGAGTCAACACATCCAGCAATCTCAGTGCTGGATATATACTCAAAAGAATTGAAAGCAGGGTCTCAGGGAGATATCTGCAAATCTGTATTCATAGTAGCAGTATTCATGTACAAGAGCTCCCAGGTGGAGCCATCTGTGTGTTCATCAACAGGTGAATGCGTAACCAAAATCTACATCTGCAGGCAACTGCAACATGCTAGAACATCACTGAATCTTGAGGACATTGTGCTAAGTGAAAGCTAGTCACAAAGGACTGATGGTCTGATTCTACTTACATGAAGTAACCATACTCCAATTCATAAAGACAATGGCTTCTCAGCATTTTGGCTAAGATCCACTGAAAATTCAAAGAGCCAAAAATTGAATGGTGGTTTTTCTAGGGGCTAGAAAGGTTAAAAAGAAGAGCTATGGCTAGTGGGAAGCATGGTTTCACAAGCCAAAAAGTGTTAAAGATGATGGTGGAAAATGCTGCAGTCCTTACTCCACAGTGTGAATGTACTAGTGTGAATGTACTGGATGCCGCTAAACTGTAGGCTTAAAAATAGTAAAGCTTGGAGCTGGAGAGATGGCTCAGCAGTTAAGAGCACAGCCTGCTTTTCCAGAGGACCTGGGTTCAATTCCCAGCACCCACATGGCAGTTCACACCTGTCTGTAACTTCAGTTCCAGGACGTCTGACATCCTCACACAGACATGAACGCAGGTAAAACATGAACATTAAAAAAAAGTAGTAAAACGCTCACTATTCTTGCAGAGTACTGGGGTTCACTTCCAACCACCGTATAGCAACATACAACTGACTGTAACTCTAGTTCCAGGGTATCCAACACTCTCTTCTGACCTCTTTGGGTACTGCACGCATATGGTGCACATATGTTCATGGAGGTAAACACTTATGCACATAAAATACAAATAAATCTTTAAAAAAGTAGTAAAAACCTGTCTTGAAAAACCAAAAATAGTAAAGCAGTAAATTTTACATTGTGTGTATTTTACTGATGTTAAAAAATGTAACATTGAGCATGTATGTTGAAGCCTGCAACAATATAAGACCAGGGACTTCATCTGGATCATTCATGCAGAATCCCCAAAGGACCCCCAGCGCTGAATGTAAGACCAGCACAGAGATGTGAGGATATTGGCCAACAGATACGCTTGTCCTCAAGGCACAGCAGCCTCAGTCCTTGCTGAGATTCAAGTTCCTCCCATTTGTGAACTCACCAATCCTCACCACAAAATGGGCCTACTATTTTTAAAGCTTCTAAAGACTATTTTAAAGATTAAGTCAGCAGAGATAGCAAGCAGCAAGAGGCACAAAGTGACTCCCAAGGGCTGGATGCCAAGCTAACATTTCTGTTACAGCCAGCCTCCAAAGCTGGCCTGACTCACCAAGGAAGCAAGGTCACTATGGAGCCTGGTCTAAACTGCCCTCCACTGCCAACCCCAGCGGTAAGACTCTGCCTCACCCGCTGACACCCTTCTATTCCGAATCTTGCCCTCGTTCACGGATACTCACCTACTCTCTGCGTGTGAGGCAGGTGACTGGAGGTCTGACTGGAACTGCTGAGGTGAAAACATGTGTGTTGCATCGTGCTTAGTGGTTGGACCACTGAGGCAGCTGGAGGGCAGGTGGCTTAGAGCAGAGAGAAAAACAGAGAGAGGTTTTGGGTGATAATCAAAGTAGCACACTGTGGCCTGGAGTTCCCAGGGCTGGCGAGGAACTGGAAATTCACAACAAAGAAAGAAGAGTCAGTTTGCCTAGACCAAGAACTCTGGAGGAGGGTGTATAGAAATGTGCCATGACAAAAGCAGCTCATGTCCCCCCAGGCCCTAAAATTCTGATCATTCACTTTCGTCCACGCGGAAGCTTGGATCTCAGAAGGCCATTCTTCAACAATTTAGCCAAAAGAGTTTCATTATTTTCTCTGCTCTACAAGAATTTTCAGCCCCCAATCAGAGTAGCCTCTGGAGATAACTGACAAGGGCCACACTGTGTGTCTTCGTCAGGGTTGCCATGGTGCCTGCCGCTTCCTGAACGCTTCATTTGGTCCCCACTTGGGGAGGGGTAACTGAGGCTCAGAGGAGGGAAGTAACCGACTCTGAGAAATGCAAAGCCAGGCTGGCCCTGTAGCTATACACTGCCTCTTCTCTTGAGGCTCACACCCACAAGCTTGGCCGGAGGTAGAAGGCTGGATCACTTACACGAAGGTCCGTGTGGCTGGGCTGTCCACCTGGGGTCAGGTTGCATTGGAGTCATGGAGCCAGAACCATAGTATATCGCCTGTGCTGTGGACTGTGGGAGAAGAGGATCAAGGTGAGAGGGCTTTGCATCTTCTCAGGACACCACTGCAAGAACCACACTATCCCCTGCCGGAGAAAGCTCAGGCCTACAAAGCTAATATGAAGGCTCTATTCTTCCATCTCAGGATGCCCTTTATCCCTAAACCCCTCAGAGCAAGATCACAGGTTTATTTCAACCATTGCTCCTTACCCCAGCCCAGTAACCAGATAAAGTTTGTCACTTACTCCAGCTTGTACAAGCACAACCAATTGCTAAAGGATGTTACCAAGCCAGTGGTCTTCAACATGCACATCCTCTCCTGCTCTCAGTTCTATGATGTCATTCCCCTAGCCATGCTCCTCAGAACATGAACAGCCAGGTCATTCTAAGGTGCATGAGCATCTATCTGAGCTGGGAGAATGCTACAAGCACTATGGCTGTTTAAGAGAGCCAATGGATTCTGACATAACTGGAGAAGATAATGTATATAATAAAGTAATTGATGTTTCTATAGTGTGTGTGTGTGTGTGTGTGTGTGTGTGTGTGTGTGTGTGTGTGTGTTTTGAGACAGGGGTTTCCCTGTATAGCCTTGACTGTCCTGGAACTTGCTCTGTAGACCAGGCTGGCCTTGAACTCACAGAGATCCACCTACCTCTGCCCCCTGAATGCTGGGATTAAAGGCATGCACCATCACCGCCAGCTTTAGGTACTTAATGTAAGACCTCTCAAACTCATTTAACCACACAGTCCCTTCCACACAACATTCAGGAATCTCATGCTGATTGGAAAGCAGGATAGCATGCTATGCCCCTTTAAAGATGGGGCGAGTGAGGCTTCACGGGGCTGGAACAACTTGCCCAAAGTGTTTTCAACAGAACCTGTACTTGTGAAGTTCCATCCCCCTGTGGGAGCTGGAGGCCCACCTGGGATACAGCAGGCAGTAAGTAGCTGGTAGGCTGCTGGAAGGAGCTCAAGACGGGACGAGAGAGGGACTGCCTGTACTGGTTGGTCAAGATGGCCTTCCGCTCCTCCTTGCGCTGTGCCAGGGCCACATACAGAGGCTTAGTACCCACGATGCGCCCATTCATCTCTGTCACAGCCTTTGTTGCCTCTTCTGGAGAGGAAAAGCAGACAAAGCCAAACCCCTTGCTGTGGCTACTTTCTGTCATCACCTAAAAGCAAGACAAGACAAGGGTTGCTGGGCACAGGGAAGCAACACTCCTGCGATACACACTTCTCCCCTGGGACCACATCTGAAGAGGCCTAACTTAACATCAGTGCAGCCATGACAGGCTGCAGACTAACAATACTGGGACTGGGCCTCACCATTACAATAAGCAGGAAAAGCCACAAACTATACCCTACTGGAGACCAATCAGAATTGAGACAAGCAAGTACTAAAGGCCCTAGAACATATATATGTTGCCAATTTCCTTGCAGCAACACCAGTACCAATCCCTGTTTGACAAAACTTCTGTTACCTCACTCCTGCCCAATCAGGAGTTCAAACCCCATCTGAACCTGGAATTCCCCTATCGCCTCCATCCTTTACTCCTTAAAAACCCTGCCTGTTGGATCTCCCTGATCCAACCGCTGTGTCAGAACGGATGGGAAGCCCAAGCTCGAGCTTGCAATAAAGGCTCTTTGCTTTTGCATATGAACTCGGACTCTTGATGGTTTCCAGGGGGCTCATGATGAGGGCATAACACATCCATCACTGAGAAGATCCTGGGACATACTATGTATGATAAAGGGACAAACCATGCACCCCGAATTTACTGAGACCTACTGTATGCCACATACTTTGTGAGCCTTTGTGGCTCTCACACCCAGACTCCTGATTAGGGAGGCATCATGGCCTCCCTGTTACAGGAGAAAAAGGGTGACCCAAGAAGAACTTGTCCAAGGCCACCTACTTGGTGACTCAAACACAACCAGGACTCAAGACAGTCTAGCGATTCCTACTCTTCCTCAAGGTGTGAGGCCTGGCTCTTCAGAAGTTTGCAACAGATTTTCTCAGCTGCCCTTTTACAATAGTGTCATTATTTTGGAGTCACTATAGACTTCCAGAAAAGCTTGAAGAAGAGTACAGAGAGCAAAGTATGGTGGTGCACACCTGTAACTCCTACACTGAGGAGGTTGAGGCAAGAGGAGCACTATGAGTTCAAAGTCATCCTTACACAGTAAACCCTTGTCTCCTACCCAACAGCCCCCTACCCAGTAAAAAAAAAAAAAAAGAAAAAAAAAAGAAAAGAAAAAAACAGAGATTGCTATGTGTCTCAGACCCAGTCATCCCTCATTGTTCGTGACTATGCTACTGTTGGCTTCTGTCAACCACAGTGCTACTGTCTCCTTCAGGCTTGGCTCAGATTGGAGCTTTTGTTTCACTTTGTTTTGTTTTTTGAGACAAGGTTTCTCTGTGTAACAGTTCTAGTGGTCCTGGAACTCGCTCTGTAGACCAGGCTGGCCTCACAGAGATCTGCCTGCTTCTACCTCCCAAGTACTGGGATTAAAGGTGTGCACCACCACCACCCAGCAGATTGCAGCTTTTAAACTAATAGTCTTCATCACTTCCCAGATCAGAGGCACATTACATTCTTAACCCTTGTAGGCTGGAGGCACAAGAGCCCCTTTTAACAACCTCTCCAGTAGAGTTCATTCTGTGACATAGGGACTTTCCAACTGCCTCATCTCTTGGTTGTGGAACTGAAGCAAGGGGCATTGATAGAATTGTGCAAAAGGGTCTTTGTTTTCCTTAGGTACAGAGATGGGCAACAAAAAGTCAACATAGCAGTATTGGCATTGCCTGTGAAATCAAATATTTTTATGTCCTATTTAATGTTGATGATCTCAATGTGCTGTTTATTCTCACTGCTATTGTGATGGATCTTAGCTTAATACATTAACAACACAGCATGTAGCATTGTTGCTTTAATATTTTGATAATTAGATTTCAATACAACTGGCTTTCTGGTAATCTTATGAATTTTATCCTATGCAAAATATTCTTAGAAGAGAACCAAAAGCTCATCAGGACCAGATGCCATTGCATGCATACACATGTGTGTGTGCTCATGCACCTGTGCGTACTTGTGTGTGTGTGTTATGTGCACACTGAGGCTAAAGAAGGATGTTGGACATCCTGCTCTGTCACTCTCCACCTTATTCCTTTGAGACAGAGTCTCTCACTGTACCTGAAGCTAGGCTGGTAGGCAGCAAGGCCCCGCCATCCTCCTGTCTCTACCCAACCTAGCACTGGGGTCACAAGCACATACGTGAGCAGAGTTAGTTTTCCATAGGTTATGGGTGTTTGAACTCAGGTTTTCATGTCTGCACAGTGCTCTTACCCACCAAGTCATTTCTCCAACCCAGGGACCAGAAGTCTCAATGCGAAAATATTGTCAAGAATTTCTGTCAGCAGATAGATTTTACAAGGGGACACTCCAGTGGAATTTACTGTGAACTTGGCAGTGGCTTATTCACAGTGGACAATGTATTCACCTTCATCCATTTAGTTCTTATCACATTTTGTATAAAGTAGAAAATATATATAATTAGATAAATCCGGGGCTGGAGAGACGGTTCAGCAGGTGAAGGCACTTGCTGCCAAGCCTGATGACTTGTTAGATCCCTCAGGTCCACACAGTGGAAGGAAGAAAACTGACTCCCACAGGTTGACCTCTGAACTCTGGGCATGTGTGTACATACACATACATAATAAAATGTAATAAAATTTTAAGGAAAAAAAAGAAAGTCAGATGTTCAGGTCATGCCCTCTGAATTCTATGTGCATCTTGTCTGACCCAGATGAGAAGCCAGGGCTGAGAACCACACAGTCCCTGCTGCACCTTCATCTTGTGAATGAGATATGGACTCTAAGCCTCCTGCACAGTCATGGAACTGCTGAATGGAATGGCCGTTTGTCACATCTTAGGTACTTTGCAGGATTGGGCACATCCCTAGTACTCAACAAATGGAGAAGAATGAGTGAAGAGTGATGAGTGGCAACCCAGCTGTCGCATTTTCCAAATGAGTAAACCGAAGCCCAGAAATAGGGTAAATTTCTGGAACCCTGGCATATATGGTATCTATGGACGTTTGTTGAATAAATCATAGTTACAGTGCATCAAGTCCAGCTCTATAGCTAGAGTACACATTTAATTTCTTCCCACCCAATCCGGCAAGGCTGCTGGTGGGTCTCCAAAGGTGTTAGCCAGACCAGAATGAGGAACTCAACCCAAAGTCCCTGGAAGCCAAGCGAGAGACTGGGGTTTGTGCAGGGGTGAGAAGTTGGGGATGGTGCAGGGGTGAGAAGCTGGGGTTGTGCAGGGGTGAGAAGTTGGGGATGGTGCAGGGGTGAGAAGCTGGGGCGTGGAGGGGCGAGATAGTGAAGGGCAGGGCAGGGAGTGCCGCAGTGCCCACCTTGGCACTGGTGATCACTCCATAGGCAGAGAAAACTTCCTTCAACCTCTCGTCGTTAATGGAGTCATCCAGGTTCTTCACGTAAAGGTTCACACCCTGAAAGAATGGATTCTGCTCAGTCCCCTTCTCCTCTCGTCCCAGACTGCCTGGGGTGGGGTCAGTGGCTGGCAGGGCCACAAGGGACATGCAGGGCCCAGCTCCATGTAGCCAGTCAGCCTGCCTGTCCCCAGTTACTGCAGATCCCATAACGAGTGTCTAAGGCCCGCAGTGGCTCCCACACACCTGCCCAGATCCTAGCCTCCCATTTCACACATGGGGACCACGGAAGGAGGTCTCAGACCTACAGCAGGCTGAGTCTCTGAGGCCCAGAGCTCAGCCACACAGCTCTCCGGAAGGCTGCGTGGAACAGCTGTAGGCAGAACTCCTGACGGGCCAATTCCGCTTTAGTCGCAGAGTATAGGATAGCTGCCCTCTGCCATCTGCCTGCTTGACATATTAGCTTACATGATGCAAGACACCACTCTAAGCCCTTTCATACATCAGCCCTAAGATACGGAAGCTTTAATCCCCGTCTTGGAGATGTCAAAGTGGCAGCTCTCCTTTCGTGCCAGTCCTTTGCTATGTGAGCTTTGCTGCCCACTGCAGGTGTTTGCCAGCGTCCCCTCCCCCCAAAGTGTGGAAAATGAAAGTTCTAGACATTCTCAAGTGTCCCTGCAGCGAGAAGAAAGCTGTCTCTCGCTGAGAACTATTACATACGGATGCATGTACATGACAATATGTATACATGCATACACACCATGTACATTCTCCATAAAATCTAAAACTTTCCTTAAAACATTGAGAGGGGTTCATCTCCAAAAAGTCACATTGTACTGATCTACACTACTAATTTTAATTAGTTAACTTGTAGGGTTTGGTGGCTCGTGACTGTAATCCTAGCACATGGGAGAGAGAGACAGGAGGATCATGGCCAGCCTTGTGAGTTTCAGGCCAACCAGAACTATTTAGTGAGTCTCTGTCTCGAAAATAAGGGCTGGGGGGCTAGGAGCATACGCCTTTAATCCCAGCATTCAGGAGGTAGAGCCAGGCGGATCTCTGTGAGTTCAAAGCCAGCCTGGTCTACAAAGCAAGTTCCAGGACATCCAGAGCTGTTATACAGAGAAACTCCATCTCCAAAAAAAAAAAAAAAAAATGCTGATGGGGGGAATGGAGAGATGACTCAGCAGCTAAGAGCGCTTGTTGCTTTACAGTGGACCTAGGTTCAGTTCCAAGAGCATGCATGATGGCTGACAATCATCTACAACTCAGGTTCCAAAGGATCCAATGCCCTCTTCTGACCTCCACAGGTAGCAGGCATGCACACAATGACTTACATACATTCAGGCAAATATTCATACGCATAAATAAATCTTAAAAAAAAAAACAGTGGAGTTAATGGAATTTTTTGTGTATGGGCATATGCAGAGGCCAGAGGTTGACCCTGGGTGTCTTCCTCAATCACTCCTTGTGTTTTGAGACTTGGTCTCTTCACTGGGAGTTGAGGATCACCAGTTAGGCTAGCCTGGTGAGTCAGCAAGCACCAGGGACCCACCTGTCTCTCCCAGCGCTTGTGGTAAGTTGTGTGCTGCTATACCTGGTTTTTATGTGGGTACTGGGGGTCAAACCTAAGTTCTCGTGTTTGCGCAGCAAGCACTTTGCTGACTGAGCCACAAATTAATGTGACTTTAACAACTAAACAATATTCCACCTTCTGGATGTGATCTATATGGCCTAGTTATTTTCAACCTAGAGTAGGATGTCCTCCAGAGGCATTTGGCAATATGTAGGTCATTCTCGTTGTTCATCACTGGAGGATACAGTGGGTATTGAACACACAAAGGATTGTGCCAACCAAAGTTGACAGCATTCCCAACAGCCCTTTGTAGTGCAGTTATGTGCCACTTCTGTCACAGGCAGAGCCATATTCTAGAAGTAAGGCGATTGTCGGAAGGAGTCGCATCCAGGGCGCCCCTCCCCGGCCCCACCTCCGGCTTGCCCTCACCTGATAGCGGTTCTGCCTCTCCTGCTTCATCTGCTCAAACCTGCGCTTCAGCTCACTCTGCCGCTCTGCCCGCTTCTGGGCCCGACCCACGTACAGCTGCTGCCCATTCACATCCTTTCCATTCATGTGGTCCACGGCCTGGAGAGCAGGAGGAGTGCACGTGGAGAACCATCCCTGTCTCCAGTCCCGCCTTTTGGGCCACAGGAGGTCACCTACAACTAGGCTGGCCTTTCTAGCCGGGAATAATTAATACCAGGAAACGGCCTCTTACAGGACAGCCACTTTTTAAAGATATGGCACAAGACTCTGAAGTAAATTGTGGGTTTTAAATTCCTCATTATTTAAAAAAACATAATAGAAGCCTGTGTGGTGACAACATGACTTTAAACCCTAGCATTCAGGAAACAGGGCAGAGGAATTCAGTTAGCACAATGCTAGTCTATTCTCTGACAAGGCCAGCTAGGGCTACAAGCTGAGACTCTGTCAAAAAGAAAAGGAAAAAAACAAACAAACAAACAAATACAAAACTCAGAATTAATGTTAAGTTTTCCATATTAAAAATTTAAAGTTTTTTTAAAATGTGTGTAGGTGTGTATATTTGGGTGTAGGTATGAGTACTTGTGTGCAAGTACCCACAGAGGCCGGAAGAAGACATCAGATCCCCCAGAGCTGGAGTTACAGGGGGTTGTAAGACTCCTAATGGGTGTGCTAGGAACTAAATTTGGATCTCTTTAGGCCCATATTTAAATACCAAATTTTAAATATTTAAATGCATATTACATTGAAAGAAGTCAGTCAGTAAAGGATACATACCATCTAACTCTATCCAAGTAACATTCTGGAAAAGGCAGAACTATGAGGCCAGTAAAAAGCTCAGTGGGGGTCAGGGGGCTGGGGTATTGGAAGAGATGGCCCGAGCACAGGTTTAGAGGGGTGAAAATACTTTTTCATATGGTCATGCTGGATGCATACACTTTTACATTTGTCCGAACCCAGAGAGTGAACAATACCAAGAATGACCCCTAGTGTAAACTAGGGACCCTGGGTGACGATGGTGCATGTGCCAAGTAGATTCATCATGGTGACAGATGTGCCCCTTTGGTGGGGGATACCGATAACGGGGGAGGCTGTGCATGGAAGAGGTGACAGGCACATGGAATGTGTATGCTATCCACCCAGTCTTGCTGTGAACTTTACATTACCCTAGAAGGTCCTTTACAAAACAAGCTAACCGTCTATTTTATTGCCACCAAATGGGGCTAATTTGAAGGAAGCAACAAACATCATTCTCTCAAAACAGCATGGCTGCCTAATCACCGTCCTTCGTGTTAGAGTTTACAGCGCAGCACGATTCTTTTTTCTAACCATGAGAGCGTTCATAAAGATTTTTAGAAACATTTGCACTTCAATCCTGATTTTTCTTATCTTTTAAAAAATCTTTTTAAGGGCTCAGCGGTTAAGGTCCCAAGTTCAATTCCCAGCAACCACAGGGTAGCTCACAACCATCTGTAATGAGATCTGGCGCCCTCTTCTGGCCTGCAGACATAAATGCTGTATACATAAAAAAAAATCTTTTTAAAAATTCTTTAAAGTTGGACTGGAGAGATGGCTCAGCAGTTAGGAGCACTGGATGTTCTTCCAGAGGACCTGGGTTCAATTCCCAGCAACCACACAGCAGCTCACAACTGTCTGTAACTCCAGTTCCAAGGGATCTGATACTGTCACACAAATGCACATAAAATAAAGTTTAAAAAAAAGTTTAAAACATTCTTTAAAGTTATTTTATTATTTTATGTGTATGAGTGTTTGCATTTGTGTCTGTGTAGAGTGATGTCAGATTCCCCTAGAACTGGAGTTACAGATGATTGTGAGCTGCCGTGTGGGTGCTGGGAATTGAACCTGGGTCTTTCATAAGAGCAACTGGTGCTCTTAACCACTGTGCCATCTCTCAACCACTTCAATCTTTTTTTTCAAACATTAAAAGTTTTTGTTAATGTATGTGTATGGTGCATATCAGTGTGTGAGTGTGCCACCTGTGGGCAAGTATTCAAGAGGACCACAAGAGGGCATCAGATCCCTGGAGCTGGAGTTACAGTCAGTTGTAAGCTGCCTGATGTAGGTGCTGGGAACTGAACTCAGGATCTCTGGAAGAGCAGCAAGTGTTCTTAGCTGGGCCATCTCTCCAGCCCCAAGCTTTTTCTTCTCTTAAACACCCAAACCTGTTAGGTGGTGTAAAATCCTGCATCTTCTGCCAGAACACAGAGGAACCAAGCAGGTTCTTTCTGTAATCCACTTGGAGAACAGAATTCCCATTTGTTTATCCACAGAAAGCAGAAGTCAGACCCAAGTGCACACTGATTCAGTGTTTAGGATTTTTACCAGTGTGGGGAGAAATATTTGAGGGGGAAGAGGCTTCTTAAGAGGTCAGTTATTAGTAAATATTTATACATAGTGAGGACTTTTGCTTCCCCGCCTAAATGCTCCATTCTTTGAACTTCTAGGCTTAGAAGCCAACAAGAAAAGATAATGATAGAACCTTTGATCCTTGCATCCTGGGCTGGGGAGGGTGCTTTCTTGCCCTCCACTTGCAGGCACTCCTGATCTTCTGGCTTCCCAGTCCTCCTGGCTTTGTGCCTCTTTAGTGGAGCAGGACCATGGAGGCACCTACCTTCTGGGCTTCCTCATGCTTCTCAAAATTGACAAAGCCGAAGCCCCGGGATTGGCCATTGCTGTCTCTCATCACTTTCACACTCTGCATCTTTCCTAGGAAGGACCAAACTGGCTTAGCAGGGAGTGGGGAAAAAGCCAGCATGTTCCCTTCCTCCCTCTAAGTCCCCAAGAAATCCCAGGGAAGCCCTCCTCCCACCAGACCTGGGCCTGGAAGAACAACAATAGTGTCCCTCCTTTTCCTTTGGGGAGCATGCCCACCAAACTGGGAGAAGAGGTCCTGGAGGCCCTGCTCATCCATGTCCACATGCAGGTTCTTCACGTAGATGTTGGTGAACCCTAGGGCCCGAGCCCCCAGCTCTGCCTCCCGCTTCTGTCGAGACTTGAAGTGGCCTACAAAGCTGTGGATACAACAGAGTAGAAGCCACACGATTCATCATCCCTCCATCCCAGTCTGGGCTCACCTGGCAACTCTGGGTCACTTGGACCGATTGCTATCCTTCAGTTTCCTGTCTGTTGTTGGGAACCCTGGCAGGGTCATACTCCATGGACTGAACGTGTCCAGGGCCCAGCTGTTTTCAATAGGCAAGAAGCTGTATTCCAGAGCGCCACCTTGCATGAGGTTATAAGAGCTTCAACCTAGTGGCAATTGCACACAAAATAAACGCTCCAGACTGGGTAGCTGAGAGCACAGGAAAGAAGAGCATGGCTTTGGAATCGGGCTCAAGCCTGGAACCTCACTGCAGTTACCTGGTTGTGTGATCTAAGCAAGTTACTGAACCTCTCTGAGCCTCAGGGTTCATTTCTGTAAATCTGGGGTCCAACTCCCACTGTGGGGCTTTGCTTATTCATTTAACAAGCATGGAGAGTACCAGAGATGCAAGGGTGAGCCAACCAGACATGGTCAGTGCTTGGGTCACTGGTGATGGAGGGGAGATAGACTGACATCATTTAAATGGGACATTCATTTTAAAATCTGGAGTTTCTGAGCTGGGGATATAACTTGGTGGTAGAGTGCTTGTCTAGCATGTGTGAGCACCTAGTTCAATTCCAAGCAGAGGAAAAAGCTGGAAGTGTTCAGGTTCACATAAACACATCTAAGAATCATTTTCCAGAGAGACAGAGAGACAGAGAGACAGAGAGAGAGAGAACATAAGAAACTTGTTATATTGCCCAGGAATCCCTGAAACTTCTGAACCCAAGTAATCCTCCTGCTTCAGCCTCCCAGGTAGCTGGGACTACAGGCACTTGGCTGAAAAGAATCCTCGATTAACAAATGCCTGGCATAAGGAAGGCAGGTGGTGTGGAGCACATGTGTTATGAGGAAGTTGGAGCAGACACCAAGAGTTGAACACCAAGCGTCAGAGGTCAATACAGAGAAGTGGTTGCAAATAACATCTGAGAATCCAGGAAATCTCAGAACAAAACAGTAAGATCAGTACACAGGGTCCTCCCCAGAGAAACTCCAGATCAAGTAACCCAGTGCCTCTGGCAAACCAAAGTTGCCTCTCCAGTCAGGGCCAGCAGTTCACACGTGTAATTTTAGTACTTAGATGGCAGAGACAGGAGGATAGCGAGTTTGAGATCATCTCCATCTATATAGTATGAGACCCCTGTCTCAACAACAAAACAAAAAAACAACAAAAAGAGCCGTCTTCCCTCCACAGCACTGACCATGTGGCTGGGCCAGCAGATGGGCAGATTCCAAATATGGAAAGGAGCAGCCCAAGGCAGGTTCTCTCCGGATCTGCAGCACAATTTTCCCATCTGGGAAGTGGGATGATAGCAAACTTGGACAGGCCTGCTGCTGCATCTGCCTTCCCATCTGCCCCCAGACCCCATGGAACAGCACACAAGACAGAGGAAAGAAACTGCAGCCATACTGAGAGACTGGAAAACAGATGCAATCGTCAAGCCCATCCATGATTTGGTCATCAGCTGTTCCCTCTAGAATTCTCATCCTTTGCTCAGAATAGTCCTTTGATGCCTACCAACTCCAGTTTTACACAAGGAAAGAGTCCCTGAGAGGTTCAGCCACTCACCTGAGGTTGTGCTCCAAGGAAGAGCTCTGCCCAGCACCTTGTGCCCATTAGACAGTCTCAGGAGCAACATTCCTGATTCCACAGTTGTGCCCCTTCAGCCGCTACCCTCCCACCAGGGCCGAGAACTCACACTTTTCGGTCATTCAGCAACATCCCGTTCATGGTGTTGATAGCCTTCTGGGCAGCCTCATGGGTCTCAAAATGCACAAAGCCGAAGCCCCGTGATCCATGTTCATTATACACTACCTGGGTCACAGGGAGGAAGGACAGAGACCACCCAACAGGGACTTCAGGGAGAACAGAAGGACAAAAGGGTAATGACCTGTACATGAATTGTTCATTGGTGAGTGTAAAAGACAGTTATGTAGGGGGAGCATAGAGATAGCCTTTGCTAACAGGTACTAGACCTTGGGCTCATCTGGGGGGCAGGGGCGGGGGGAGAACGAGACTTAATCTCATAACAGCCCCAGTTTAGAATTGGAGAATGGAAATTTAGAGAGACCAATTCACTTGCTTGAGGTGACAGCGTAAGGAGGAGTGGACTTGGGATTTCAACCCCCACAGATGCCCCCTGACTCTGAGAGCAAACTGGAGATACTGTGACCATCCCAGGGCAGGCTAGCTGTAGAAGCTGTATACAGTTGCCCTGGTCTACTGCACATGCGAGGCTGAAGAGAATGTGGTGGGTTACAAGGCTAACAGTCACTTAAAAGAGATAACTAAGGCGCAGGCAGAAATCAAGTCTATTTGGATCAAAGTGGAATCTACAAATAGAAAGTTTTTAAACACACTCATGCACACACACACACACACACACACACACACACACACACCTCTGTTTTAGGGGGCTTTTGTTTGTTTAGGAGATTTTTGAGATAGGATCTTGCTCTGTAGCCCAGGCTGGCTTCAAACTTGTAATTCTCCTACCTCAATTTCACAAGAGCTAGATTACAAGTGTGTGCAACTGTACACACCTCACAAAACTATTGGCAGGGATCATTCCTGGGGACCAGAGCCAGAAAGGACAGAGCTTTATTTCTTAGTTCCTTCTCTTCTATATTGCTTTTTCTTTCTTTCTTTCTTTTCTTTTTCTTTTTTTTTAATTTTTATTTTTGGTCAGGGAGGGAATTTTTGAGACAAGGTTTCTCTGTGTAACAGCCCTAGCTGGGGTTTGTAGACCAGGCTGACCTTTAACTCACAGAGATCCACCTGCCTCTTCCTTTCAAGTGCTGGGATTAAAGGCATGCATCACCATGCCTTGCCCTATATTGTTTGAATTTTACCAGTTCCTATACTATTCCAACAACAAACTCACCTCAATGTTGTAACAGAACATGTCATGCCTATACTGTAATACAGAACAAAAAAATACCTAGAGTTCAGATAGTTCTCAGCTCTTGGGTCAAGGTCTTAGGCCCAGGTTCTTTTTCCTTCTTTTTTTTCCTTTCTTTCTTTCCTTCTTTCTTTCTTTTTTTTTTCGTTTTTCGAGACAGGGTTTCTCTGTGTAGTTTTGGTGCCTGTCCTGGATCTTGCTCTGTAGATCAGGCTGGCCTCGAACTCACAGAGATATGCCTGGTTCTGCCTCCTGAGTGCTGGGATTAAAGGCGGGAGCCACCACCACCTGGCATTAGGCCCAGTTTCTAAGGTCTCCATGACCCCAGTTTCACGGAACCACCACATAGCTCAGCTCAGTGACACTGTCCACCCCTCCACCCCCATGCAAATTGCCAGGGTGCTTTTCCTAAAACTGTGATTAGGTCCCTTTAACCTTCAATGGCTTCAACCATGCAGAGAAGTCTGTCAGCTTGGTAGGTTGAGGCTTCTCTGATGGGCCATGCACAACAAATCCTACATCCAAACCACTTCTTGTGGATTTGGGGAGATGGTCCCGGGACTATGAGTACTTGCTGCCCTTTCAGAGGACCTGGGTTTAATTCCATATTGGAGAGCTCCCAACTGCAAGTAACTCCAGTTCCAAGGGATCCACTGCCCTCTTCTGGCCTCCAAGGGTACTGCCTGCACATAGTGCCCATACAGGCAAGCAGGTACAAACACATATACATAAATACAATCCTCAATCTCATACCCGTCACACACTTCTCTATCTCTCCACCCCCAAGCAAGATCTTTTCACTTTTAGTTCAAGGTCAACCCTTTCAGAATGTTGACGGCCCCCATCTCCCCCACTCTGGATCCATCACTAGCTAAAGATATGTACTTATCTTGTTACGTGTTCCAGGAGAACCGTTCCAGGCAATCCTTAACTTTTGAGACCCAGTGGGAAAATTAGAATAGATGACTGGTCCAAAGTCAACCACTCAGTAGCAATTTCATAATTATTGCATGGTCCTTTAGGTGTTTCATGTCCCAGGTGCCTTTTCATAGGCTGCACATAACTCCCCACAGTCCTAGGAGGGGAGTTCTACCACTGCCCCTTTGTGAGGAAGCCAGTGTAGGTGCAGGGTACCCAGTCAGGAAGTGAAAGCATTTGAACTCAGGACATTTGGCCTCCAGAGTTCTCTTTCTGGCTCAATACTTTATGTTGCCTTGTTGTTATGCAGCTGGCGTTTGCACAGAGGTGGCCTAACTCAGATCATGTGTTCTTCCCATGGTGCCACTGAACTCTTTCCTGATTGGCCTAATGGCTCCCTCCTTTCTGGGCCCATGACTCCTTGAGAACTTCATTCTTCCCTCTGAGCCCAATTTCCAGTTATTCCTACCAATTCCAGCCAAGCTCCCTGGAGTGGAGGTAGGGACCTCATTGTAAGCCTTATTCCTGACCAAGCCCAAGGCAGGGCTTCCTGAGGCCTACAAGGCTTTGCCTGTGTCACACAAAGCTTGCCATCCAGTCTTTAGTGGTCCAGAGGACTCAAGGCCTGAAGAAGGGATGAAGACATCCTTCCCCCTGCTCAATTTACTACAGTTAATCTGGTAAGTTTGGACCCACCAGTTCAAACTGACTCAAAAGCCAGGCACAGCGGTGCCCAGCAGTAATCCCAACACTTCAGGAGACTGCAAGGCAGGAGGACTGCTTTGAGTTTGAGGGTAGCTGAACTACATAGCCATAGTAACTCAAAGCCAGCCAGGACTATGTAAGACCTTGTCTCAAAAAACAAAACAACAGAAAAGCACCAGGCAGTGGTGGCACATTAATCTCAGCACTTGGGAGGCAGAGGCAGGCAGATCTCTGAGTCTGAGGCCAGCCTGGTCTACAGAGTGAGTTCCAGGACACCCAGGGCTACACAGAGAAACCCTTCCTCAAAACAAAATAAACAACCCCGAAAAACAAACAAACAACAACAAAAACCAAAAATCAAACAACCCACAAAATCAAACCCAAAGCTTTTAATGTTAACCCCCATCCATGTACTACATTGAATGGCAGACAAGCAATCTTACTGCTCCAAACCTCTGTGGCCTCAAACAAAACTCTGGAATCTTCCTGGGGACACCTTGAGGGGTGGCAGGGAGGAATCCAGAGCGGCTATAGAGGCCGACATCCAGGCACACAGAAGGACAAGCTTCTGACAGTATGTAGGAACTTAGCTCACAGTTAAGCTTCCTCCTCCCACTGGTTGTGGAAGCAAGGCGCTGCCCTGGCTCTCTCAGTGCAGTACACACCTCAGGTGTCAGTCTCCTGCTTTGAGTGGCAGACAGGCCCTACTCACGGGGAAGGTGGAATAGCTCAACTGAGAGCTTAGTGACTGCAGCCGGCTCATGGTAGTGCTCAGGAAAGGCTCAAACCCAGAGATCATGATACCTCTGCCTTTGCCCTTCTAGAGACCTCCGGGGACCTAATCGGCCATCCTCAATAACATCCAGGGCACAACACCCAGGCTTTAGCCCTCTACTCAGCACATACTGACCTGCTGTTAAGCCTCTGGTCCTGCACAGTCTCATATATAAGGTTAGAGAACTAATCAGAACTCTTCACAAACCATAAACCATCCAGTACTTATTGCACGTCATGATGGGGGGACATCCAGTGTGCCCAGGGATGCGGGAAACTGAACACAAAGAAAGACTCAGAGACACAGCAGTGACTAGAAATAATAATGCCACTTAGATGGACTTCATGTTCTAATATAAGAAACATCTTAAAAACAAGATGTGGTGGGGGCTGGGCATGACACTCAGTGGTAGAGTGGGTTCTGTCTCCAGCAGCAAGGGAAAACCAGAAGCAAGATGCTGATTGCTACAGTGTCCCTAATGAATAACTTTATCATAACCAGATACTTAATTCTGTTTTGTAGGTGTTAACTACCCCCTCTCTTGAATGTGGATTGGTCTGGGACTGCCTTTGGTCTATAGAGAACAGTGGGAGTAAAGGGGTCCCGATTCTGAGTTGAAGTTATAGATAGCCTAGTGAATTTCTACTCCCAGTCGTCTGAGACCTGGCACAGCTGTGAGAAAGACCTGGGATAGCCTGCAGGAGCGTGGAAGACCACAGAGAAAATCCCAGATGTTTCAACTGACAGCCAGCCTAAACCCACAGGGGCCTCCTGAGAGTTTCCGCCAGGCTCAGGTAGCACGGGAGGGAACCCAGCCAAGACCAGAAATGCTGTCTAACTGAGCTCAATCCAAATCACCAACTCCGAATTATAAACTAAATAAACAATGGTGTTGAAAGCCATGAGCTCGGGTGATTATCCCACGAGCAGGCTATTGGGTGCAGGAGCGACCTCTAGTGGTTCTGAGAAGATACAACCATGAATAGCTACTGGCCAAGTGCCTGCTGTAGCCTAAGCTTGTGAAGTGGGGTGCTGGTTGGTACCCCTCTACCACAGAGGTATCTGATACCAACTGACTCCTCTAGAGGGGCACACCCACCTTAGAAGAGAGGATGCTCCCGAAGGTGGAGAAGGTGTCATAGAGAGCCTTGTTGTCAATAGAATTCTCCAAGTTTTTGATAAAGATGTTGCCCATACCAGACTTGCGAAGCCCTGGGTCTCGGTGGGACCACATGATACGGATGGGCTGGCCTTTGATCATCTCAAAGTTCATTGTGTCCAGTGCCCGTTCCGCTGGCGGGGGAGGCAAGGAGAGAAAGGGGCAAGTTAGGTGACATTTGTGACCCTGAGTTTCCACTGTGCTCTCTAGGATCGAGGAAAGGAAAGCCATAATCTGGGTCTCACTTGAAATATGAGCCTGGAGACTTGGGTGGATTAAAGCTGAGGGGATGATTGTACATGGTACTCCTTGGACGTTCCAGAAAGATCAACTCTTAGCAAGTAGCATGGATCCCCATCTTACAGATGGGGAGACTGAAGCTTGGGAAGGCAGAGCCAGGCTAGTCTAGCCAAGAATATTGCATGGATGAGCATGTAAAGGAAGGGGATGTGAACTGCACCCTCCTCACCAGTCCCTCATCCCCACCTGTGAAGTGAGGAGATGATGGTGGTACTTTCCTCCCCATGCCTAACTGAAGCGATGCCACCAACTGCCCGGCAGTCAGGTAGATTGGAAAGCAAAGCGTGCAACAAATGGTACTTGGGTTTTGTACCACACGGGGACTAGGTGTTGGGTAAACGGCAGTGTGTCAAGCCACCTCTGTCCACCATCCTTCTACTATGACAGGCTATGCCTTGCAGATAATGTGCTGCCTGCTTCAGAGACCCTGCTAGCTTCAGAGGCACAGAAAAGACCAAGGGAATGCAGTGGAGTAAGAACAGAAGTCTAGGGGCTGGAGAGATGGCTCAGAGGTTAAGAGCACTGACTGTTCTTCCAGAGGTCCTGAGTTTGATTCCCAGCAACCACATGGTGGCTCACAACCATCTGTAACGAGATCTGGTGCCCTCTTCTGGCCTGCAGTCATACATGCTGTATACGTAATAAATAAATAAATAGATCTTTTAAAGAGAGAGAGAGAGAGAGAGAGAGAGAGAGAGAGAGAGAGAGAGAGAGAGAGAGAGAGAGAGAGAGAGAGAACAGAAGTCTATACTTTTCATCCAGTGCTAACATACCCAGTCAGGAACAAAACTGCAGTTCAGACCTCCCATCTATGGACTGGCCCAGATGGTCAGGTCCTGTTTCACTCATGAGCCTTGCAGAGAGGCAAGAGGAGGCAGAAATGGAGTGTAGTAGAGGGAGAGAGCATCCTGGACTCTGGGAACCTTTCAGCTCACCCAGGAGGCCTGAACTAAGGGGTCTTTCTTCCTTTTGAGATGTGTCTCAAAATGTAGCCCAGGCTGACCTCAAATTCATGTTCCTGCCATGGCTTCTCCAGTAGTCCAGGGAGGCCAATTCTTGGTTACAATTCTGGAGTGGTTCATAGGTTGTTACTTAAGAGTACATCCAGTGTCCCAAATGGTCCTTCACACTCCAGTCCCCATTCTTCATGCTACCGAGGAACAAGCCTTGGTCCCACCAAGGTGGGTCCTGCCAAGTGATGTAGCTCCAGCAAAACCCATGGCTCTTAACCCTTGCCCTCCATTCTCGGCAGAAGCCCAGACATGCTCAGCTGACAGTTACTAGCCAATCCTTTCACCCTGACGCCAGTGGTCAACAAAGCCAGTGGCCAACAAAGCCAAGAGGAGGCAGCTTTTCCGGAATCAGAAAGGTGAGGCACCTGGTGTAGACCCCATGTCAGGCTACACTAGAGGGCAGGAACCCAAGGCTTCCCCATTCTCCACCTGCAAGGCGTTGGCCAGCTTCCTCCCAGGTGCTCTCAATCTCTTCTATAACCACTCTTGAAGGGAGGCAGAACTCCAGTTTTCCTTCTACTCAGGCAACTGAGCTCAGAATGGTTGAGCCACTTGCCCAGTGTCACACAGATCCCGGGCTTCTAATCCAGGTCTACTCAACACCAAAGCCACCCAGCAACAAGGAATACACCCAGCAGCAATTGTCAATTCTCCGAATGCCTGCCTTCCAACTTCTGGGTCTCAGTTTCCCTACTGTTATATAGAAGAGGGAAACACAGACTGCCTCATCTTCCCTGGCTAGGATCTGCAATACTAAATACCCACAATTAGTTACAGGCCCATTTCTACCTGAAAGACAGAAAATTACTATTACGTAGCTAACAGAAGTTCATTTGAAATAAAATTTTCCAGTTTGGGATGGTAGTTTTCAAAAGGGCATATTTCGCCCAAGGATGTTAAAGGCAAGGTTTTACTCTCCTCTGGGGCTCACCATCAGCAGGCTGCTGGAAGTTGATGTAGGCATAGCCCAGCGAGCGCCGGGTGGCCACGTCCCGACACACGCGAATGGACAGAATACTGCCGATGGGGGAGAACATCTCATAGAGCATCGCTTCAGTCACGTCGGGGTGCAGATCGCCCACATAGAGCGAGGAGAGTGCGCAGCTCTGGCTACCGGGGTCCATGGTTGTGCAGGGAACCCAGAAGTGGGTCACCAAGCAACCCCAGCTCGCAGGGTACTGGGCCTGGCGAACGTGATGGTGGCCACTGCAGGGCTCTGCCAATCGTCCCGCCTGCCTCCGTCAACCTCTTGCCTTTACCAGGCCTGTAAGCCAATCCCAGCGCCCAGCCCCACCCACCTGGGAGTCCTCAGGCTGGGAAAGGCGCAGGTGGCCGGCATCTCCCACCTTGCCTAGGGGCAAGACCACAGGTCAGCAAGGCCTGGGGCAGGGCCACCAAGATGAGTTGTGGGTGGAGTCGTTTAGAAGAGGCAGAGTGCTGGTTTGAACCCAGGTCATTCATTTTCTCTCTATATAAAATGGGGATGACTCCCTCTTGGGAACCATTAAAGGAGACTTCTTTTGTGGTTTCAGCACAAACCAGAGAATTCTTATGGAAATACTCTGTTCCAAGGTTTTGTAGAGTTCGAGACTGGGGGATGATAGTTCAGTGGGTAAAGTGCTTCTATGCAAGCATGAGGACCCAGGGTCAAATCCCCAATGTCCAAGTAAAAGCTATCAAGTACAGTGGCAATGGGCACCTGTGACTCCAGCCCTGAGGAGGTGGAGACAGGTGGATCCCTGGGCTTGCTGGCCAGCCAGTCTAGCCAAAACAACCAGATTCAGGCTCAGTATAAGACTATCTCAAAAACAGGTAGTGAGCTATGGACATCTCTGGCCTCCACACTTGCACACCCAGTCACCCGCACACCCAAGCAGGTGCATACAAACAATTTTATCTTGTCTCCAGAAAAGCCTTCTCTCAGAACACCCTGGTCCAGGGAGACCTGGGCATTGAGGGTACAGAACAAACAGTTCTGTGTCAGGGGACTGAAGATTGCATGTGACAGTTTGGAGCCTGTGGTCTGTTACATAGGAAACCACAAGGAGAGCTGCTTCTGTGTTATATATTAACTGTGCATATCTTATATATTGACTGTATTTGAACACATACAATTATATATTTATATACTATATAGATTTAACTGTGTTATATATTTCCAAAGCTGCTCTTTTCTCTGCCTGTCCAGCTCCCACCGGTTCCCCCTGTCCCGTTGGGCCCTCTACAGTCAAGCCTCTGAAGACAGCTGAAGGGCGAGTTTCATCCACATTACTCTGAACTCGGCCCCCTGGCTACTCCTCCCCCTCCTCTCTCTAGCCACTTGGCATCTGTGTTCATTGTACTGCTGTAGCTACTACCATTTCTGGCTGGTGACCTTGGCTGGCCCATCATCTTGCTTGTACCAGGAGTTTACCGGCATGGGTGGCATCCCTTCCAGTACCTTTTCCAGTTTGACTGTTGGTTCAATTATTAGGGGAGACTCAGTGGCTCAAAAGACCTCAGCACAGCCTGCATGGCACTGGTGACGGGGTTGGCAGACACCACGTGGTGCTGTTGTAAATGTGTGTGCTGCCTTTGCAGCGCTGGATGCTGGCTCACCCTCACAGGAGGTTAGGCCACGAGGCCTTCAACTCCACCCTTAGCTGGGTAAGTTGCTTCTCCTGTCACTGACGTGGCCGGCGGCAGCTTCCAGCTGTGGCGATGCTTTGTCTGCGGCTCTAAGAGCTGCACCAGTGTTGTACCTACATGTCCGTTCCTTTGCATGACTAGGGCCAGGATCCTACTGGGACCTAGTAGTAGATTAGGCCTAAAAGTTTTTTAGGTCTTTCTGTGAAAAATTCACATGGAATCTCCCTCCCCCTCCCCTTTTTTGCCTTTAAAAATCAAGTTCTGCTGGGCAGTGGTGGCGCACGCCTTTAATCCCAGAACTCAGGAGGCAGAGGCAGGCAGATCTCTGTGAGTTCAAGGCCAGCCTGGGCTACAAAGTGAGTTCCAGGAAAGGCTCCAAAGCTACACAGAGAAATCCTGTCTCAAAAAATTTTTTTCAGGTTCTAAGGATAAGAAGGTAGGGTATAAAAATACCAGTTGCAGAGGACCCAGGTTCAGTTCCAGCACCCACATGGTAGCTCAAAACCATCTGTACCTGCAGTTCCAGGGGGCACTGATGCCTTTTTCTGGTCTCCAGGGTCACTGCTCATGGTGTACATACATGTATGAAGGCAAAACAGCCATACACTTGAAATAAAAATAAGCAAGTCTTTTTTTTAAATCTAGAACCCACACAGCCTTTTAAAAAATCATTTACTTCTTTATTTTATGTGCATTGGTGTGAAGATGTCAAATCCCAGGGAACTGGAGTTACAGACAGTTGTGAGCTGCCATGTGGGTGCTGGGAATTGAACCCAGGTCCTCTGCAAGAGCAGCCAGTGCTCTTAACCGCCGAGCTGTCTCTCCAGGCCCAACAAATAAGTCTTTTTAAAATTATTTATTTTACATACCAACCATTTCTCCCTCCCTCCTCTCCTTCTGTTCCCTTCCCCCACCTCCTTTTTACCCTCCCCTCATCCACTCCTCAGAAAGAGTAAGGCCTCCCATGATATGCCCAACGCATGGCATATCAAGTTGAGGCAGGACCAAGCTCCTCCCCCTGCATCAAGGCTAAGCAAGGCATCCCCCCATAGGAAATAGGTTCCAAAAGCCAGCTCATGTGCCAGGGACAGATGCTGGTCCCAATGCTAGGGGCCCCATACAGATCAAGCTACACAACTGTCACCCACATGCAGAGGGCCCAGGTCGGTCCCATGCAGGCTCCCTGGTTGTCAGTCTAGAGGGTCAGCTGTCTCTGTGGGTTTTCTTGTCATGATCTTGACCCCCCTCCCTCCCTTTCTTCAACAGGACTCCTGGAGCTCATCCCAGTGCTTGGCTGTGGATCTCTGCATCAGCTTCCATCAGTTACTGGATGAAGGTTCTATGATGACAATTAGAGCAGTTACCACTCTGATCACAGGAGAAGGCCAGTTCAGGCACCCTTTCCACTATTGCTAGGAGTCTTAGCTGGGGTCATCCTTATGGATTCCTGGGATTTTCCCTGGCACCAGGACAAACTAGTCTTAACGAATAAAAATAAAAATGCACCAGTTCCCTAGGAGATCCTCAAACACCCACGCCTGTTTTACATTCTTAGGCACAGGCTATTAGAGAATTTTTTAAAGCTATTTTTATTGTGTTAAAGATTATTTTAAAAATTGTATGTATGTGTGTTTGTGTGTAGATATCTGAGTATGAGTGCATGTACCCATGGAGGTGTTGGTTCCCTGTGCTGCTGGAATTACAGGAGGTTGTGAACCACTAGATGTGAGTACTGGGAACCAAACTCAGGCCCTCTACAAAAGCAGTATGTACTCTTAACCACTGAGCCATCTCTCCAGCTTCTGTTTTACTCATTCATTGAGGATTTCATACATGTATCCAATGTATTTTAATCATACCCACCCTCACTCCCCTCTCCAGCTTCCCCCCAAACCCACCTCCATGGTCCCCTCCTGACTTCATGTCTTTTTTTTTTTTTTTTTTTTTTTTTTTTTTTAAAAAAAAACCAGAGTTCCATAGTGCTACCCATATATGTATAGGCGTGTACCCATCTACTAGAGCACGGTCAACTTACCAGGGGCCACACCCCTAAACAAAACTGACTCTCTTCTGGCAGCCATTGGCTGTCAATAGCCCCTCCCCCACTTGTGCTGGAATGCTGACTGGCTTGATTCTGTGCTGGCAACCACAGTGCTGAGTTCATGAGTACAACAGTCATGTCCAGAAAACACTGTAGAATTTGATCAATACCTTGTCAGGGAGCATATGTCTTACCAACCCTAAAATTCTTAAAAATTCCTCAGCTGGCTCTCACACTGTGTGGATTAACTTCCCACTCTCTCTTTAGGTTCGGTTTGCACATCTTCAAGGTGTTTCTAAATCTGTCAAACACCTGAGGCTAGCATCATATCGTCTATATAATGAAACCATCTTGCAGAGGGCAGATAGTGCAGCAGGGTCCTGGACTACCATCATGTGACCAGACAGTGGGTTTGTATCCTGATGAGTGTAAAGCCAAAAGTGAATTTATTTTATTTTACTGCTCGAAGCCTGGAAAGAGGGGTCTGTTTCTAACGCAATGCCCTCCTTGGCTGAAGGGAGCATAAGGGTTTTATAAAATACTATACAGCTATTCACAGAGGATGTGGCCCCCTCCTAAATACACTCAGGTAAAGTATGCTCTTTAGGACAGTTTAAGATGCTGAAACTCATGTTTAAGAAAGTGATGGACAGGAATGTCTCTGGGCATGCTCAGCTCACATTATGTATAGTGTTTAATGGAACATAAACATTTTGAAGGTACATTAATCCAGGATTATGTTCCTGAAGGTGCCTGCCTTGATTATTGGCTAACAATCCCATGACAGTGGGGCTCTGGAGGAAACCTTGATGGAGCTGCTCCTGCTGAGTGAGAGCAGGTCTGGGGATCCAGCAGCTAGGGGAATAGTGAAGCAAGGGGACACTTCATCACTTAGCCTGTTTCAAAAGACCAATCCTGGGTATAAGCAGGTGGATGGCAGTGACATTTCTCTATTTAATTCAGCCATTCTCCATGAAGTTTGGCTCTTTTTGTTGTAATGTAAACATTAACTATTGTTAACTTATTCATTCTGTGGGTCTATGCACATGCGTGCATGTGCACACTACGGCATGTATGTAGGGGTCAGGGGACATTTGAGAGTTGGCTCTTTCTACCATGTGGGCCTTGTAGATCAAACTCAGGTTTTCAGGCCTGGCAACGCAAGCCCCAACCAGTTGAGCAACCTCAATGGACCTGTGTTGCTGCTGCTGCACTGGTCTCTATGTAGTCCGGGCTGTCCTGGAGCTCACTATGTAGACCAGGATGGTCTTGAACTCGAGATCCACCTTCCTCTGCCTCCCAAGTGCCGGGATTAAAGGTGTGTGACACCATGACTAGCCTCCATCTGGCTTCTTTACTGGACACACTGGGCTGCTGAAAGTGTTTGGGGCTGGGTGGATACTCTATCCTTTAAAAATTCTTCATGGTTTCTGTAATTTTGTCACAGACACCCTGGGCGGCCTATGTTATTTGGTATTTATCGCCCCATGGCAGGGAGGTTAAACAACTTTACAGCTCTCATCTCACCTAACAAGGCCTGCCTGCCTTACAGTCATTCCAAGTAGAAACTTTCCAAAGTGGTATGCAGCATCCCTAGCGGTACATCTACCAACTGGGGAGAAATGTACAGTGCCCTGGGCAGATGATTAGCCACCCACAGGATAAACTTAGCACCTACCTGTACCATTCTCTCTCACAGTCTACTCACTGCTGCTCAGTTCTTGGTACCTTTGAGGGTTGCCAAGGTAATTTAGCTCCAGTACCTTACCACAGCCCATATTTTACACATTAATAAGGGGCAGATAAACGTGCAATCCACGGAGCCTCTAGTTCCTTTGTATGCTCATTTTAATCTTGGCCACTTCTGAGGGTGGGCTCAGGCGGTTCCACTGCAGAGCTTCCTCCACCGGCATCCCAACCCTCTCTGCCATCATTCACACGGGTGAGCTGATGCCTGACTCTGCAGTCTTCCTTCTAGAGTAGCGGTTCTCAACCTTCCTAAAGCGGCAACCCCTTAACACAGTCCAAGTTGTGGTGACCTTAACCATCAAATTATTTTCGTTGCTACTTTATAACTGTGATTTTGCCGTTATGAATTGTGAATGTTTTCTGATGGTCTCAGGTGACTCCCTGGGGGTTGTGACCCACAGGTTGAGAACTGCTGTCCTAGAGGCTCAAAAGCACCAAATCTGGTTTCCTGTCACCCCAACTCAATACAACTAGGACTTCATTCACTTTTTAGCAACCAAAGACCTTCCCTGCGTTTCCTTTTTTCTCAAGCCCTCCTGAGTACTTTGGCACTCACTAACTCTGTGTACACACTATTCTTCATCACAGACCTGCTGGCTTCTCCTATCTAGTGAAGGTCACGTCCCCTACTAGTATCAGCAAAGGCCTAAAGGCCCACACCAGTCCTGAGGTCACTGCTGAATTAGCTTTTAACTTTCTTGTCAACAGTCTTATCTAGGTGTTGAACTGTACAGCAAGCATTTCCTTCACACCCAGTTCTCAGTAATGCCTGCCCTTTTTATTGTCTTCTAGTTCCTAATATACATGGCAGCCTCAGGAAATGACCAAGAGTCCCCAATAGTTTATACGAGCTGACAGTCTGATTTCCTACTGTCTCAGACTATACCCTTTATCTCAAGGAAGGAGGGATGAGTGATAATCTCCATTTCATGGCACCTACACTTAGACTTTTCACTCCATCTTCTCCCAGAGTCTCAACAGACATTGTTAAGTCTTTTTGTTGTTGTGTGTGTATGAGTACACACATGCCAGGGTGCACGTGTGGTCAGAGGTCAACTTCCCTTTTCTCCTTCCACCATGTTTATTCTAGGAATCAAACTCAGGTCCCTGGGCCTGGTAGCAAGAACATACTTTGTTTTTACCCATGGAGCCATCTCAGTCTTTCCCCAGTCAAGCTGTTCAGAGGCAGAGTATTCTGATTATCATTTTCTTGTACTGGACCATCTCTAAGGCCATCTGCACGGTGGGTCATGGATCTTCCCTTCCTTTTTATTACCAACTCTTCCCATGGGCTCCCAAGTTTTTGGATCCCAGGAAACAGACTCAGTTTGTACCTCTTGTATCAGTTGTGTGAGACAAGCACTCCCTCTCCCTCTCCCCCCTTCTCCCACTTAACTCCCAGGAGCTAACAGTAGGTAACATCCATTCTTCCCACTGTAACTCCTCACGTCTTATTACCTACAGCACAGACCGTGCAACCGCCGCTGCCTGCTTACATCCTGACCCACAAATGCTTTCAGGGATTGTAAAAACACTTTGTCCACCGGCTGCTTGGGGGATCTCTCTTACCTGGCAGACTCTACTACAGAAGAAAATTGCCACCTGGGGGTTTCTCTGATACTTGGCTCAGCTGTGTGCCTTAGCACCTATAGCTGGGGGCCATCAACTGCCCCTCCTAGACTTGCCTTGGTTTTGTTGCGTGGCATATCACAGGGCTTTTTCCTAGGGAGAGACAGACACATCTACTCACTACAGATGGGGAAGATGCTAAGAGACTAAAGGACCCCGTCCAAGGCCATTTTGGCACACGAGTTACGTTTTACCGGGGACCTGACAGGAAGGAGCCTGGGCAGGTCCACAGGCAGCTGTACCACTGGCAGGCCCCCTGCGCCACTTCAGACAGCTATGTCACCAGCAGGGCTGCCATCTGTGCCCGCCGCCACCAGCCAAAGTGCTTACGTAATCTTGTGAAATATGCCCCACCCCCTCCGAAAAGAAAAAACAAAATAAAAACAAAAAAAGGCCCATTTTGGTGAGGGCCTTGCACAGGTGATCTCAGCTGCTCTGAGGTCAAGACGGCAATGATCACGTCCACCTCGACAGAAACAGCCGTACACAGTCTTCCTGCTGGCTCCTAAGGGTTAAATAAAACTACTTTTTAAAAGAAAAAGCTCTGAACAGGTGTGATAGGAATAGTCCTGAGAGTGACAGATAGTGTGATACATCAATCCACAGGCAACTAACTGATAAAACGTTTTATTTCACTTTTGAGTTTTTACATTTTCCTGATTCCTCCGGGTAAGGTGAAACTAGAATGCTTAAAAGACACACACGAATCTAGTACATCAGTAACCAGGATTTTCTTTTTCTTTTTGCTATACTATTTTCACAACCACAGGTGTGCTTGCTAGGTAAATATAACCACCACAGAAGCAAACGTTAGGCAGAATACTGGTAAGGAAGAAACAAAGCAAAGAGCTACCAGATATACAGACAGGCTTGGGTCCACACTCACTACTGCGTTGTCAAGCGCCAAGTATTAACTGCACATTTTTGTTTAGCTAGAAAGAAGGGATTTTTTTTGTTGTTTTTTGTTTTTAGTTTTTTTTTGTTTTCTTTTGTTTTTTTGTTTTGTTTTTTGGTTTTAAATCAGTGCATGAATTCTTTTCTCACTTCAGCAGATGGACAAACAGATGGATTCTACAGCTCCATGGAATGTCAAGGTAGAGGGATGATACTGTGAGACTGTCAGGCCTGGCTGCTGTTGGAGCTCTCTACTGTAGTGTCCATGCAACTTCCCTGTGTTATAGGGTCTTGTTTGACATGTCTGAGAACTAAGCTGGATGGGTACACTGGGAGGGTCTGGTGACAGGTACTAACAAGCATTATCAGGGCTGATTGCAATAGGGAGAAATCATGGCTACTTAAAGAGACTTCTTGTGATTCGAGTCATGGAATGAACAACTACTGTGCCAAGAACCTCAGGAAGACGGGGTGACGGTGCTGGCGGGCCGCCTTTCCCAACACCTTGAAGCAAGGCTTGCTCCCCAATGTGCTCAATGCCTCGCCCCTGTCCATACAGTAACAACAAATAAAGGCTTCCAAAAGAAAACACCCAAGGAAGCAGAAAGCTGTAAATTTAAAGAGGAGAAAACCAAAGTCAGCAGCCAGAAGGACAGGAAGGAAAGAATGTTAAATCTCCAAGTTCCCACCCTCCAAGCTAGGAAGACCCTAGACTAGGAGTGCTCCTCAGACAAGAGACCATCTCCCCAGAACAGTGTCCTTAAAGGAATTATCCAGCAAACTAGTGTGGCCATTCCTAAGACAGACTGCTCTCTCTTTTTCTCTCCTTTGGCTAGGGGGTAACAGAAATAGATCTCTGCTTTCACAAGTTGCTAATCAGGAACACACTGCTGTAGTAAAGGGGTTTAGTCACAGATGTGGTATGAGCACGGGACCTTTTTTGTGGTGTCATAGCCCAATTATCAGGCAAAGAATTTCACTTTCAGGTTTTGAGTTTCCTCAGGAGAAGACACTGCAGATATTTGTGGTCATGAACTTTTGAGTGGCAACAGCCCATATTGATCAAGCGTCAATAAGCCATCAACCATAGGCAGAATTACCGTGAGTCACCAAACTCAGGGTGCCAATGGTAAGCATCTCACCCTAAGTCCCGGCATCACAACAGAATCTCTAGAACTTTCTGTACAACTTTACAACAGAATTGTATTTTCAGTGACTATTCTGATATCAGATTAAACTTTCCAAAAAGTTATACATAATTCAGGTCTATTTTTCCTACCAGTAAGAGCTCTGCTAAATTACAAAACCCCATAATCACAGTGTTCAGTTTTTAAAAATTAAACATACAGTAATCCTTGTCAATGTTGATCAAAAATCAAGACTTCAGAAATGCCATGGCATTTAAGGGACCAGTCTGAGTTTTAGATACAAATACCAGCTGTTTATCCCAGGGACCATTTTTGCTAGACTTAGGCTGTGAAAAATCGAAAGTCAACATTCGATTTTTTTGTTTTTGTTTATCGCACAAAGGGATATAATGTGGAGGATACAGAGTGACACCAAAGAGATCACAAAGCATGACAGACATTAGTTTTCTCCCTCTCCAGCATCTCCTTCATCTCCCTGGTTTTCTGATGTCCAGAGCTGCAAGAGAAAAGGAAATAGAAAGCTATAATAATAGATCATTAAAATTTTTCTCCAAGAGGTGGGCCTAGTATATTTACCTCAACCACTAAGGTTTCTTTTTCATTTTATCTTACATGTATGGGTGTTTTGCCTACGTGTATGTCTGTGCATCACTTACATGCCTACTGCTCTAGGGAGTCAAAAGAGGGCACCACATCCCCTAGAACTGGAGTACAGATGGTTGTGAGCTGCTGAGTGAGTGCTGGGAACCTGGGTCCTCTACAAGAACAGGCTGAGAACCACTGAGTCCTGTTTCCAGGTCTCTCACTCAACTATTCAAAACACCTTATTATCATAGACAATGATGACTGCAAAGGCATAAAGGTAGCAGTACAATACAGGTTAACTTAACAACGTAAAACTGTACTGTGAGTTAACAAATCCCTCTTAAATCCTGGATAATAGTGGATTAAGTAGGTAAATGGCCTCCAGGGTACTTACAGTGAGGTTGTCCCTGAGCAGCTGCATGATCAGGGTGCTGTCTTTGTAAGACTCTTCATTCAGCGTATCCAATTCAGCAATTGCTTCATCAAATGCCTAAAACAAAGAGCTATTAGCAAAGATGTGGACATTCTCTGCATTAGCTCTACCCTTCCTGCAGGTAGGAGGATGGGAACTGCCCTGCTCTCCTCTCACAGGTCTGCCAGCTGTTTCCAATGTGTGACATGTATAAAGCACCAACCAGCAATGGTAAATCCCCACTAACAAACACTGTTACTGTTAGCACATTTAGTCTATAAGCTCACTCAAATTTTTAATTGCCAAAGCGGTTTCTATTTTTGTTTAAACTAAAAAGGCCTGTACACAAAGGTCAAAGGGAGAACAGCAAAGCTCACCTCACTAAGCTTGATTTGTCTCTGGGGTTCAAGTTGTAGAATTCGCTGCAGGCACCCTTTCCAAATTCAAGTTTCAAATAACAGTGTGCATAGGAGAAAGCTCCCCAAAGAAGACAGGAAGTAATACAGCACAAACAAAATGGGATCTCATTTCTTTCATGATGTCCTCTCTTGGCACAAACATGACAATGCCCAATGCTCAAAGCTTGTTGAGAACCACCACTTTTACCTCAAAGGTTCTACCAATGCCCCCAACAGTAATCAAACAAAGTAAAACAAAAGCCAGCATGTATTCAGACGAAAGCACCAAGTAACAGCTCTGTATTTATTTCCTAAAATCCCACCCCCTAGAAAATGTTTAAATGTCCAAGACAGTGAGGACTGTCATCAACAGAAGGACGTTCTTGGAAATAGCAAAGGGTCTTTCTTTCCTCACCGTTTTGGCCAGGCTGCAGGCCTTTTCAGGAGAGTTTAGAATCTCATAGTAAAAGACGGAGAAATTCAGCGCCAGGCCAAGTCGGATCGGGTGTGTAGGCTGCATTTCTTTCTTACTAATTTCAAATGCTTCTTGGTAAGCCTGCTGAGAGTTCGACACAGTGGCTAGAAAGAAGATAAAAAGGTCAGCTTCTTGCACAGGCTGCATCCCCATTGGATGATCCACTATCAGGTTACTTCAGTGAAGAGGCTAAAGTAAATGAACTATCAACACAAAGGTCCGTGTCTTCACCATTCCACCTGAACACTTGTTCAATGTTTATGCTAAGTACTACAGTAAATGCTTTGGAAGAAAACAGACAATTAGGAGGAAGTCTATTAAAGCATCCGAGAAATATAGACACAGCCTTTCATAAGACTTAGTGTGGAAAATATGTTCTAGTGAAAAAATAATGGGATTTAAGGTCAGCATAAACAAGCTCAAATTTTCAACTTAACTCACCCAGTATGTGGCCTAAGTAAAAAGTCCATACATGAACTCTGGTTTCTTTCAGTGGAAAAACTGGAGACCCACACCCAGATTCAAAGTGCTAAGAGAATAATGCAACCCTAACTACTTGGCACATGGTAACGAGTAAAGCAGCCACAATCACATCACAGTAAGCCATGTGTTGAAGAAATGCACCCTATGGTGGTCCACACAGTGGTCTCCTCATCTGTGGGTGCCAGAAACTAGACAGTATGGAAACCAATCATCTATGCTCCAGGTAACTTACATAGGAGATTAACAGGACAGTTCTATCAATATGCTGTAATGTAAGTTTGCACTCTGGAAATCAGTAAATTACTTGAACACAAGCAGTGCCATACTAGAACAGTCAGTCAAGTAACCAATATGGCAACTAGGTAAGTCATAGGTGGCTAGCATATACAGGATTACTCGGGAAAATTTATGACTCATCTATCTTTGAAATTTTCCATTTAGATTTCAAACTACATTTGTAGCAACTAAAACTGGGTAAAGAAAGTCACAGCGAAGGTAAACCACCATATTTTACAGTTTTATTATACGGAGAACCATCAATTCCCAGGTAAGAGTTCACCACATATATTACATACTAAACTTCTAATACCCTTCCTATCTGTCCACTAGATAGAGATTTGCTAACTCCGGGACCCCATGCGTGACAATTCTGTGGTCCTGAAACTCTCATTACTGTGATCTTAGTATCTATAGTAAACAAAGTCAAAATGGATTTCATTATGAAATACTAGCCCTCCTACTGACTGTATTTTTTAAAACGTTACTTACTTTGTTTATTGTCTCCAGATGCAACCTCAGAAAGATACCTAAAATAGTCTCCTTTCATTTTCAAGTAGAACACCTTGCTTTCTGGCTGCGTAGCATTAGGAATGAGATATTTGTCCAACAGCTCCTAAAAAGTGATTCACATTAAGAATTTTGAATTGCTTCTGAGATGTTCAAATTACATTTGAGATTCAAGATAGATACTACTACTACTGATTTTTCTGAAGACTAAAAACAACAAAAAACCCTACATAAACCAACAGAAAAACCCAACCAATTTTCATCCAAGCTGCTAAATACTGTTTAGCTAAGTCCTAAGAGTATACACCTGTATTCTTCATTTACAAGTCACTCTGACCACTGTAAGGGCTGGTTATAATTCAGCCACCACAGTGGAATGCGATGTCAAAAAGATGGCAGAGAACCACACCGCTAATACTACTCTAAATGGAATCTCACTTTAATATTAAAATAAGTGTGGGTGCATGCACACAAAAACACAGAGAAAGCCTTGGAGGATTCTATTAACAATGTTTCTCTGGATGAGAAGTGACATTAGAAGAGACTTTCACTTCGTAACTCTTCTGTTTGTCTCTTAAAAACAAACAAAACCCCCATTTAAACTTGTAATTCTGTAATTGTGAGTGTGTGTGGATCTTTCCATTCTGGGCAGAAAAAAAAGCAGTAATAGAACAAAACAGCCAAGAACTAAGTTTAAAATTAATCTGACCTGGGAAGAAAACCTTCTGACGATTACTGTCTGTTTCCACACGACCCTGGAGAGACTTAGAACCCCAAGCCTCAGATTCCTTGGCTGTACAGTGGGGAGGGGGAAGGGGACCGGCATGGCCACCTTCTGAGGCAGTTATAAGGACAAGCGAGGTATCGTACATCTAGTGCTTAACACGTTGCTTGGCACGTAGTAAGCACTCAGAGTCTAGTACTATTATTAATAACAAATTCCTTTAAACATTTATGCTTACAACAAAAGTAGTTCTGAAGGAGTCCAAGCTTCGTATACAGAGCAATATTTTCGAAGAGTTGTTTTAGAATGTGGCATCCTGAAAAACTGGTTAAGAGGCAGTAAGTACCATGCTCTTCTTCACATTCTTTCAGATGCTCTTAAAAGCTGGTCTACATGTCAGGAATTATGGAACTCTCTTGCCTTTGGAATGCATGCCATACTTCATCTGAATACCAGATGTACCTAACATTCGGGAATTAGTGCACCATTAACAAACCCCCAAACAACCGACAGGCAACAAGTTTAGCCATGAAACTCTTATCTAATAAAAGAGAGTCTAATAAAAAGAGAGGCTCAAAGCAAAGCTCAGCTATCAAGGATTTCATTAATCAATGCCAGGGTGTGCAAGAGGCAGTAGTTGTTTCCAAGTATTGTGCAGAGAGGGATGGGACTCCTGTGGGTTGGGGTGAGGCGTGCTGCCTGATAGCTGACAAGCTTTACACTGGTTTTCAAAAGGTGTCAAGGGAAGTCATCTGGAGAGACAGACAGTAGGGTAGGAAGGAGATCAACAAGTGTTAACCCCCTTTACCTTTACAGCAGCCCTCAGAGTTCATTTTTACCCAATTTCACACAGAAAACAAAAGTTCCCAGTGGGTGCCAGATATGAGGGAAAGAATATAATCATGAGGTGTTCTAGGATAGGCCACCAACCCTCCCATCCAACCCCAAATGTAGTTACAAGGATCCCCCACATGACCGTAGTGTCCATAACACACAGGAGAAGCCCCAGACCACCTTTGATTTGGCTTTGGACTGTACACTGTAACTGATAGATGTACCTAACCTTCAACATCAGAATTCTACACTTTGTGAAGGCATGACCAAGGAGAGGCTGAAAGGCCTTTACACCTCTTCCTGTCCAGAGACATCACTACTGAGAACACTAGAACAGCCCACTAGTGACTGCATCTTTCTAATTATCCCCTCCTTCTGGCTTTAATTTCTAAAGACAAATGGAGGAATGTTGATGAAATGTTCCTGTTTGTTGCAGGTCTTTTTTAGAGGAGAAGGGAGACATCCCAAAAGAGATGCATTGATCAAGAAAGGGTGATGAAAATCACATCACATTCTTTAGATCAAGTTATAAATGGTTTTCAGCTCTTTGAGTGTAGTGGAACACCTCCACTCTCTCCTAAGCTGTTGGAGAGTGTATCTGGACCACTCGTTAAGCCTAGAGATGGATGTGAAAAGCAGAAGCGCTGCCCTCACCAGCACGTCATTGCAGATGTCCTGCAGCTCAGCCTCTATCTTCTCACGGTACTCTTTGCCCATCTGTTGTTTCTTCTCATTCCTCTCTGTTTTCTGTTCGATGCTGGAGATGACACGCCAGGAAGACCGGCGGGCACCTACCACATTCTTGTAGGCAACAGAGAGTAGATTTCTCTCTTCATTGGAGAGTTCGTGTCCCTGTTCTGTTACAGCCTTCATAGCTGCAGCCATATCATCATAGCGCTCAGCTTGCTCAGCAAGTTTGGCTTTCTGTACCAGCTCACTTTTGTCCATGGTCATTCCTAGAACAGCCAGAGCACAGAGGAAGCAATGTCAGCAATGACACTCTCAGAAGCACAGCCCCCAATGCCATCAAGAATGTGGACCGTGTACTGAATACCTACAAAGTCAGGACTCAGCTGAGGCCTTGAAATTATTTTGGTCAATTGTTACCAACAATCCTACATGGTAGGAATATTCCCAATAACCCTTCTACCTTCTTAGAAAACACGAAGATTAAGAGAAAGAAAACGATGTGCCCAGAACACCACAGCAAGTAGAACACAGTGGGGAGTCAAGGCTTTCTGGCTTGTCTGTCTCTTCTAGAGCCTGTTTGTTCCATTATCCTAGTATTCTCCCCAATACACAGAAACTGCTTTAAAACGACTTGCTTTTAAACACCTGTTTATGTGTGCGTGCACATGGGAGAGTGCATACACGGGCATGTGTGGGGAAGGGAGGACAATGTCGGAGCTGGTTCTCTTCCTGTTTATGTGTGCGTGCACATGGGAGAGTGCATACATGGGCATGTGTGGGGAAGGGAGGACAATGTCGGAGCTGGTTCTCTCCCTGCACCATGTGGGTTTCAGAGACTGAGTCATCAAGTTTGGCAGCAATCTCCCTTTCCTGCTAGGCCATCTTGACAGCTCCTGCCCCAGGGCTTGTTTTTTGTTTTTAAGTTTATGCTACATACATGTTCTTTACCTTTTTAACTTTTAAAAAGTAACCTTAGTTTGGAGTTGGAGATATGGCTCAGAGGTTAAGAGCACTGCCTGCCATTCCAAGGGAGCTGCATTTAATTCGCAACATCTACATGGCAGTTCAAAACTGCCTGGAACTCCAGTTCCAAGGGATCTGACCACCCCCACGCCACTTTTGGCCTCTAAGGACACTAGGCATGCAATGTGGTACACAGACATACATACAGACACAACACCCATACACATTTTTTTAAAGCAACCTTAGCTCAACACCCAGCAATACAGAAGCCCCTTCTCACTGTCCAGTTCCCAGCACCCCACAGCAGCTACGAGTCAAACAGCAAGCACTTCAGCAGATGAAACGTCAGCAGAGACGACAGTTCTCCCTGCCCTCCTCTTTTACAGCAGTTACCTAAAAGTCCATGTATTCCAGTATGTACAGTCCTCAGATGGTGACGTTTTACAGTCCAAGTTCCTGCATGACTCTGCCACACTGGACATGCAGTACAAAAAAGAAACTTTCGGGAGTGGAGAGATGGCTCATCAGTTAAGAGCACTGGTTGCTCTTCCAGATGACTTACTTGGGTTTAATTCTCAACAATCACATGGTGGCTCACAACCATCTATAACTCTAATTCCAAGGGATACAATGCCCTCTTTTGGCCTCTGTGGGCAACAGGCACACACACGGGCTGGATAGACACACATGCAGGCATACATCCATACATCCATACCTATATACATAAAAATAAATAAATCTGAAATAAAATGGAGCCTTTCTGGTTTGGGATTATTTCAAGATTCTCTGACACTGTCACAGAGTTTTTCGAGATTAAAAACCATCATGTTACCTTAGACCAAGTGTTATGTCTTTAAAAAGAAAATTGATACTCATTTATCCATCAGTTTCTAAAACTTTCAATACAAAGAAACAAGAAAACACATTAACTAAAGGTCCTGATGCCTGCTGCTTATGTAACTCTAGACTTATATAACATGGATTTTGGAGCAGCTAGGCCAATTTCAACAGGAAATGGGTTACACAACATCTAGTAGTTTGGAGGAAGGCACAGAAGGAAAACTGAAACAGTTCCTCTTTCTCCATCTACACTAACACCCACCTGTACTCCAGGCCACCTGTAGCTATTCCCTATCTGTGATAGCAGGCCATCCTCTGAAATCCCCAATAAAGACACTTCCTGATTGAAGTTCTCACAGTCCCACAGTAGAGACAATGAAAAGAGTAGCAACTGACAGCAACACGTCCTTCTGTCAAAACAGCTGTCTTCATGCACATCTGCTTCTCCACCTCGACTCACTAGGCCGCAGCTCTCCTTCACACAGCCCCTACATCGACCTTCCCAAGAAGCTCCAATAGTCACTGGCCACTAGAAAATGTGACTAGTACCACCTTTTGAAACCATGATATTTTGAATATTTAAAAATGTTAGTTTCACTTGTCTTTTGGTATCTATCTTTTTAAAGCTGGCTGAGTTTGAAATTATTTTGAAATTTCAGGGTCACATGTATGTTACACTCCAGCACTGCACAACACTCCCAGACTGTCTTTTTTTGTTTGTTTGTTTTTTGAGACAAAGTTTCTCTGTGTAGCTCTGGCTGTCCTGGAACTCACTCTTTAGACCATGCTAGCCTCTAACTCAAGAGATCTGCCTGACTCTGCTGAGATTAAAAGTGTATGCCATCACTGCCCAGCTATTTTTTTAAGTTTGTAATGAACCTACCAAAATTTATTTTATTAAATTTAGCTGATATTCTGTTTCTAATAAGAAAATATTTCTGGCAAGAATTCTGTCTGTACCTGCTGGTTAATGTGTGTCTTCAGTACTGAAAGCATTTGCATGTGCTCCCAAGTTCCTTCCCACACCGAGCTTCTTCGGGGAGAAGCTCCCAGTATCCGGCACAACTGGCACCAGCGAACAGCTCCTAGAGGAGGAGCTCCTGAAATGAAACATCCACCCTACTAGTTTGGCAGTGTCCTCTCCTTCCTCAAACACAATAATCCAAAGTTCTTGTTCCTTAAAAGCACACTTCCTCACTCTACAGATTTCTAAACTACAGCTTCAGTCACACCTTCGCCTTAACTCAATAATCTTAAGGTCTTCCCCTTGCTTTCAGAAGTCCTTCAGAACGTGGCCTGTGAGGTTTTCTGATTCACTGATCTTCAACGGGTACTGTTTCTCAGGTACACCTTCCCATATACCCTGTAAGCACCTTGCTCAGATATGAGGTCTCTTCATCTAGACTGCTCCTGCCTATGCAGACTCTATCCAACTGTCTAGGGCTACACAGCCCATGCTGGTCTATGATATAGGACTCTCAATACACATGAACCTGCTATACAGTCTAAGGCTTCTTTATGCTGCTCTACATTAGAGAGTGAAAGCTATACCACTTAGTTTCCCAAATATTCTTTTCAAAGGAAGGACTCACATGTAATCCTAAACTGCTCAAGTAAGCATTGCTAAGTTTTTGAACACACATGACTGGGAGAACAAAGAACACACAGAAAGGCAACAGCATCATGTGTCAAAACACACTCTGCCAGTACACAGAAAAGGATCCTGTCAAACTCAAGTCTTAAAGTTTACAAGTGCAGACAACAGAATCTCCCTCAGCAGAGTTGCTTACACCAGGAACAGGGCATTAAAGAACAATAGATGAACTCTTTCTTAGAAATACATACTGCACAAACAATCTGAAGATTATTAATTCTCTCCGAGTGTCTAGATACCATTTTTTACACCCAAAGTGTGAGCTTTTTAAAACTTTAAAAAATATATATAATTTCAAAAAATGTTAGGGGTGTTAGCGCAGTGGAGGAATACCTATTTTGTATGTACAAGGCCTTGGGTTCAATCCCCAGTTTCAAAACAATAAACAAAAGATCAGGAAGGAGGAAGTGAGTCTGTATTGATCTTTGCACAGGAAATAGTTATATGTTAACATGAGACTCATTCTCTCAGTGAGTTCAAAATGGGACATACATGCTAACTATGACATTTTAACAATTGGCAATCAGGCTTTTCTGGAATTAGTAGGCATGGTAGCTTATCAGAAGGGCATGCATTTCTTCTGAGACTTTGAATGAGGGTCACAGGCTTTATTTGCTTTCTACTGGGCAGACGACTCCTCAGAGGCCATAGTCTAGACTGGCAGTGAGCCAGTAGGAAGGCACTGACATGCATGAGTTCCCAGAGCACCCACATGGTAATGATGGCTGTCAATCTGTCTGTTCTAGGCCACTGGAAGCATCAAGTCACAGTACTGGCAGGCATTTGCTAATAAATGTAACCAACGCTTAGTGACTACTGGAAACAATTCAAACATCCAACAGTAGAGAGCTGGTTAGTACAGAAGAGTCAGGACAGTACAGACTGCAGGATCCTCAAAAGGAAGCTGCACAGGAAAGATAGTGAAGATGTACAGGGCTGTGCATAAAGGAGTACACGGTACTTTCCTAAAATGTTCCTAAAGAGTATATAAGCATGATAGAAAAGTCAACACAAAATGACTAAGGGTAGCCAGGCGGTGGTCCCAGCACTTGGAAGGCAGAGGCAGGCAGAGTTTGAGGCCAGCCTGGTGTACAATGAAAGTTCCAGGACAGCCAGAGAGCTGTTACGCAGAGAAACTCTGTCTCAAGACAACAAAAGAAAAAAAAAAATAAATAAAAGGGCTAAGGGTAGTAATCTCAGTGTTATCTCTAGGTAGAAAACTTTTATAATCCTTATTTTTAAAATTTACTTTTCTTTTTTTTTTTTTTGGAGACAGAGTCTCGCTATGTAGTCCAGGCTGGTCTGGAACTCACAATGTGTCTTAGCCTCATAAGTGCTCAAATTACAGATGTGTGCCAACATACCTGACTATCTCCTACTTTTAAAATCATTTTATCCCATATCTCAGTCACAACACAGACAGCCCAGATGAGGCACAGGGCCTGGAACTCTACATCCTCCTGCACTATGTTTATGGATGGGTTTACTTTCATCCTAAGACCATAGCCTGGGATAACTATGAGGAACAGACTATTTTGTCTTATAATAAAGAGCTCTTAAAAAATAAGCTACCATGCATGGTGGTGGTAAAGCAGATGGTTTAGTGCACTTCCTGCTCTTTCAGAGGACCCAGGTTTGGTTACCCCTATCCAGTGGCTTACAATTGCCTTCAACTTCAGCTCCAGGGGATTACACACTGTCTTCTGACTTCTGCCCCCACCTCCCTAATTTTCTCGGAGGAAAAAGCAGTACTGGGGAATCCACCAGAGACTTGGCACACTGGCTAAGTCATTATTTGCAGCCCTTGTTGATGTTTTGAGACAGGCTCTCACCAACTAACCCCAAGGTAGCCTGGAACTCTACATCCTCCTGCCCATCTCTCCAGTGCTGGGATCACAAGAAAACTTCAAAACACAATCCTAAAAGTGACTACAAATGAAGAGCTAACTCAGCTAACCAATGCTGTAAGACTACATGACAGCCAATCTCACTCTTGTAGCTAATGCTTTGCCTAAGGGACATTTTCTAGTTAGAGGTCATTCAAAATTTAGAAGTCATTTCAGAGTGGCCAAGCAAACAGAAGATCACTATCACTCACCTATATATTCTTTTAAAAAGTTATTCCAAAGAAAAGTTGAAAATGATAACTTTGGCTTTTAGAAGCATTAACTATATTTTTAAGAAATAGAACACTTTCGATTATAAAATAAGCTTGAATGCAATAACTTGTTAAAAATTTAAAATGTGAGCTGGGCGGTGATGGCACACAACTTTAATTCTAGCACTCAGGAGGGAGAGGTAGGTGGATCTCTGTGAGTTCGAGGCCAGCATGGTCTACAGAGTGAGTGTCAGGCTAGCCAGGACTGTTTTACAGAGAAACCCGTCTCAAAAAACAAAACAAAAAAATTTAAAGTGTGGATTCCATTATCTACTACATGTCAAGAATCACCTGACTTTAGAGAAAACATGGTGCCCTACATAGAACCAATAGGAAGCTATATAAAGCAATTAAATAATTTCCCCCACATTATAATACCTGTTTCTGCAGTGTTAAAAGTAGACATTAACAGCAGCCAAATCAGAGTAAAGGTTCATAAACAAGTAATTCTGACTCTTCAGGTACTTCACAAAAACAAAATGCCTACAGTCCAGTGTTGAAACAACTGCAAAAATGATCAGTATGTCCAAGAATTCTTTGGATTATTCCTCAGAGGAGCTGAAAAGAACTACCAGCAGAGTGCCCCCCCACTCAAGCTAAAACTGTGATAGAAACACAAGAAAAAGGCAGCACATCTGAATCTCCTGGGAAAAGCAACCAACTACACCAACAGGAAGAGGCTAAAGGGATGTGTGTTCTGGAACTGGAGTGAGTGCTCAGAAGTTAAAAGCACATACTACTCTAACAAGGAATCAGTCTGACCTCCAGAATTCATTTCTGGAGCTCACAACTGCCTGTCACTCCAACTCCAGGGGACCGGATGCCTCTGGTGTTCTGGGGGTGGGGTGGGAAGACAAATACACACACTAAATAAAATAATAATAATAATAATTTTTTTTTTTTTTTTGGTTTTTCGAGACAGGGTTTCTCTTGTGTAGCTTTGCGCCTTTCCTGGAACTCGCTTTGGAGACCAGGCTGGCCTCGAACTCACAGAGATCCACCTGGCTCTGCCTCCCGAGTGCTGGGATTAAAGGCGTGCGCCACCACCGCCCGGCTTTAATAATTTTTTTTAAAGGTAGGTGTCCTAGCTCTTTTTATGAGATGGTAGGAGAAGAATAAGGCGCTAAGTGGTAGAAAAATAAATCCAAGTTCAGAGGTGTGAATGGGTGGGGGCTGACCACACTCACTAATACACCAGCTAGAGCATCCCCAGCACCATAAAGCTGGGATCACAGCTGAGGAAAGAAAGTATGCCAAGCTACCTACCTTGGGAGGGAATGAGAAGTCAGGGGATCAGTTGGTTGGTGGGTGTTATCCTGAACAAGTGAAGCACTCCTGGCTCTCAAAGGAAACTACTCACTGAAAACACCTACTCTAAAAATGTCTGTGTGCCATTCCACACACAAAATGTAGTCTTGTAAAACTAATTTCATTCAAACATGTGCAGATTCTTTGTTAGAAACATCAATGATCAAGTGGCTTGAAATTCAGTGTGGTGGGTATATTACATTTTGGGTGCCCAAAGGATAAATAACAGTCTGGATTCCTAACTTAAGCTTAGAGCCCACTGTAGTACCAATAAAAGTGTTTACAGTAAACTCTTGAGAGTCGTATTCTAGAAATAAGCATAAGTAATTAACATGTGCTGTTCTTTTTAAATTCTTTAAAGAGAACAAGGTAGATTTAAGAGAAATGAGGTGCATATTGAGTGTCCCTTCCTCACTGACCGTTAACTTTTGTGTGGAATGCATTGTCAGTACTGTTGATTTGAGTGTTTACAGAGACTCCTAAACAGTTAGCATCATGAACTAAATGTATTCCTTTTCAATGATTGGGTGTGTTTAAGGTAGTATGGCTATAGATGATTTATACATTTAAAATTATTTTGACAACAGGAAATACTGTTTATTAACTCTTGATTCCTACAGATAACACCAGAAACATCGATATTGAGTTTAAAATAGAGCTTCAGTACCTGGAGCAGTAATTTACTTTGAATTATCATCGTGTTTGCTTCCATGTGCTTTCAAATCTAGTTAAATGGAGGTGGGGCATTTATTTTTCAACAGTTAAAATTAATAAATGGCTACCATAGACTGAAGTTTCTGAGTTCTCATTATGTGTAAGTCAACTGCTTGAATGTGGTGCAAGGTTCTACAGTATCATACTAGGGTCTCCATGGGCAGGAGATCCCCTGCCCATGGGTGTGTTATTTACTGGATCAGAGAAGACTTGTCCAGTGGCTACACCCCTGAAGTGAAACGAATGCCCCTGCCCCAACAGCTGTTCACTGCCAATAGCTCCTCAGCTAGAGGTGGGGCCTCACTTGCCCTTCCCACATCTGTGCTAGACCATTAGCAGGCCCCATCTTGTGCAGCTGGCAGGAGTCATGAGTGAACACACACACCGTGGCCAGAAAACTTCATTTCACCACACTTCTTCCCAGGGTTCCCTGGGCGGGGGAGGGGGGGGCGGGGGGGGGGGGCGGGGAGGATGTCCCAGTCGGGCAGTAGTCACTTCTTTCAGTACTTTGACCAGTTGTAAGTCTTCGTTAACCGCTGTCCATGGCAAAAGTGTCTCTGACCAAGGCTGAGATGAATACTAATCCATCGGTATAAGCACAGGGATTCAGAAGATGCTGACATACTGTCTGTTTAGTAATGCGGCAGCAGTGGCTTCCCTCCAGGGTCTGGAACCTCCCTTTAGCGGTGGGTTCTGACCAGGTTTACAGACCCCCCGCACGATTTTCTTCCTGCGCAATCCATGCCCCCCAGTCTAACTGGGAAGGGGCCTTACTCTAACTACTGTAGTTTCTGTGGCTGTGATAAATACGTGACAAAGAGCAACAGAGGAGGAAAGGGGTTATTCCGTTAAAAGTCTCTCCCCCAATTCCTCTTAAACCTGTCCACCCACAGCAGTCCCCCTCCTCTTTTCATGTCACACCTTCCTCCCTGAAGGTCACTTTCCCTCCCACTCTCCGGGCCCTTTCTAGTTTTCTGACCTCTACAGACACTTCAACACACAGATCCAACTCCAGAGTTGGGGTCTGGGCCTGGATTACCTCACTTAGGATATTTTCCGTGAATTTTGTTATTTTTTTCGCAGCAGAGCAAAATTCACTTCAAATATATATGCTTAGTAGATGGTACCTAGACTGAATGTTTCCTAGGTTTTGTAAATACAGCAGCAGTGACTATGGATATGCAGGTGTCTCTGTGGTAAGATAAATTGGTGAACTGTAGTGAGTGGCTTCATTATAATGGCAGGGCAAACCTTTGAAATCCGTTCATAGGGTCAGTCAATTGGACTGCCTTTATGAATCAGAATTAGCATATGTCTTTGGATTGGTCACTTAAAGGCAGCAGATCGATTTACTGTGGTGCATGTTATTTATTCACACTTGGACATACCACTTAACACCGGTGGTTTTTGCTTTTTGTTTGCTTGTTTTTTGAGACAGGGTTTCAACACTGGTAGTTTTTAAGTTAAGTGTTGGTTCTTTGTTGGGCAAAATTCGTAATGATACTTGAAACTGATGCAAAAGATGCGGGTCTGGGAAGGCTTGTAATGCCAACACTGAGAAATAGGAGGCAGGAGGATCAGGAGTTCAATTCAAGGTCATTCTCATAGCTTCATGGGAAGTTTGAGGCTAGCCTAGGCTACATGAGACCTCAAACAACAACAAAATTCCACAACTGCTATGGAAGAAGGAAGAGATTTTGGTTTTTCTTCACAATTCAGTGTTTGCCGGACATAGAGCTACTGTATTTCAGAGTTTACTCTTAAACACTTTTATTGGTACTACAGTGGGCTCTAAGCTTAAGTTAGGAATCCAGACTGTTATTTATCCTTTGGACACCCAAAATGTAATATGCCCACCACACTGAATTTCAAGCCACTTGATCATTGATGAATTTTTAAAAAGCGAACAAGCTGTTATTTCCTATGTGGACAGATGCAGATAGGTCACATTTGACCTAGAAAATACAGACTGTGTGTGTGTGTGTGTGTGTGTGTGTGTGTGTGTGTGTGTGTGTCTACCTTTTTTTGTTTTTGTTTTTTTGAGACAGGGTTTCTCTGTGTAGTTTTGATGCCTGTCCTGGATCTCGCTCTGCAGACCACGCTGGCCTCAAACTCAGAGATCCGCCTGGCTCTGTAAGTGCTGGGGTTAAAGGCGTGCCCGCCCCCCCCCCCCCCTTAGACTACTTTTTTCTAGCCTGGCCTCAAACTCTAGGCAATTCTCCTGCCTCAGCCTCTTAAATGCTGGGGTTACCAGGTGTGAGCCACCACATCCAGCTGGACTTTTCAAAGCACTATCTTAGCTCAAATCAAGACACAGCATCAGGCTTTTTAATTACTATTTTTTCAGCTATACTTAAGAGATTCAAACTGGGGGCTGGAGAGATGGTTCAGTGGTTAAGAGCACTGACTGCTCTTCCAGAGGACCTAGGTTCAACTCCCAGCATCCACATGGCAGCTCACAACTGTCTGTAATTCCAGTTCCAGGGGATTTAACACCCTCACACAGATATGCAGGCAAAACACTAATGCATATAAAAATTTTAAAAAAAATCATTTAAAAAAAAAAAAAGAGATTCAAACTGGATTCCAATAAGTCTCTAAAATATTTTCAAACCACACTCCATACAAAAATATCAGGTACCCATACAAAACCCAGAACAGCTAAAAGGCTAAGTAACAATACTATCATTTACGGTCTGCTGAAAAGGACAAAGCACCCAGGAATTGGTATCAATCCATACAATACTAGATACCTATGAGACAGGTGGCACCATCTCCTTTGACATGTAAAGAATAACTTACTGAGGGCCACACAGCTAGCTATCCATGGCAGAGCTGGATCTACCTCAATACTGTGTGCAGAGATCACAGGTCAACTTTCTGAGTGTCAATCCTCAGGAGCTCTCCTTGGGGTTTTTTTTTTTTATTTTTTTATTTTTTATTTTTGTATTTGAGGCAGATCTCTCTCAAAGACCAGCCACAGAGCCCCAGGCATTCTCCTGTGTCCACATTCCAGAACTGGGATTATATATGCACAAAACATCTGGCTTTTCCATGTGGGTGCCGAGGACCAAACACAGATCCTTATGCATGCATAGTAAGCATTTAACCAAAGTAGCTATCTCCTGAGCCCATAAAATGAATTTCAAAAGTTGTTGACATTTATTTCTTTTGTGTGCACATGGAAGTCAGAAGACAACTGAGGGAACTGGTTCTCTCCTTCACCGTGTGGGTATCAGGGATCGAACCTAGGATATCAGGTTTGGTGGTAAGCACCTTTACCAGCTAAGCCATTTCACCAACCCCTCTACATTAGTTCTAAAGTTAATGTTTTCTCAATGTAGCAACCTTTTTAAAGATAAGCTGTTAACTGTGTTGAAGAATCATGTAAGGTTACTGCAGTAGTTATAGTACACTCTGAAAACCCATTAACTATCAAACGAGCTTTAATGTAAGGCTCTCCCCAGGAAGACAGAGTAACAGACCAGGCTCATAGCTACTTTAATTTGGCTTTTCATCTGTTTGTCAAGGCCATTCAGAAATAACTCCTCTAGCTGAGTCTTTTAAGGAAAACAATGAAATAAACAACCAGAACAGGAAAACTTACATAATCAAGAACTGGCCAGAACTTGAAGGGAAAAAAGTTTACCTACAATCTGCCAGAATAGCTTGTTTTTGTGAGGCCATCACTCACTTTCATCTCATTACAAGAATCAGAAACATGTAACTGCCTCTCAGAAAGCAGCCTTGTAAGTCGCTTTTAGCAGACATATCACAGAACAGAAAAGTACTTCAAATCCCTATCTCTTCCTTTAACATTCTCCTTAGGAAAATCCCGAGTCTACCTCCAACTGTTTCTCATTATGAAATGCAGATCTACTACAGCCCTTTTCATGTAGTGAAGACAGGTCTAACGTTAGAGTCATTATGTAACTATATTCTCCTGGCCCCTAGCTAGTGCAAATTCTCATCTCCTTAGGTAAATGTATAAAGCAGGGATTTTTTCTTTTCTTTTCTTTCTTTTTTTCTTTTTCTTTTTTGAGGCAGAGTCTTGCTATGTAGCTCTGGCTATCTTGAAACTCACTATGTAAACCAAAACCAGACTGTCCTCAAACTCACATGGATCAGCCTGCCTCTGCCTCCCAAGTGCTGAGATTACCATGAAGTTCTAGTTTCTAGGGTTCCTGACACAATTGCTTTTGCCTGATGCCATCCATAGAGTGGGGAGCACAATTCCTACAGGACACAGGAACTTAGCTTCTCTCTACTTACAGAGGGAGACCTTCCCTTTTCCTTCTCCCAGACAAAATACAAACCTAAAATACTACAAAGTGTATGAGAAGTAACAATAAAAGATGGTATGGTTACAGTTACAATCTAGGAAAATAGAACCTAGGGTGGCTTTCTGCAGAATACCTGATGAATGTCCTCCCTAGTATAACATGAGGATTGAAAAACTGGACTTTTCAGCAGCTTTCATCTGATATATACCAGCAATATCACCCTATCAAAGAACAGCATCGGATACGCCTTTAAGTACAGATGATAGGATGCATGTACAAAAAAGTAAGGTGGTCATAGAATACATGTTGTTCTACAAGTCAAATCTATCATTACCCAGAGTCAAAGACATGGGTGTGACTCCTGATTTCAGCACTTAATTCTGTGCTACGGACATGTGTATCCTCGGAAAAATTTAATTTCTGCACCTCAGTTTCCTCATCTATACAATGAGGTGAACAGTACTTACCTGTCATTGGCTGAAGACTAAATAATTAGTGCTTGAAGTGTTCACAAGAAAGCCTGGCACATACAAAGTGCTACAAGTGGTGACTAGTGTGATTATAGACTATTTACCTGAGGATACCTCAGTAGCTAATGATTAAGTCACAATGGGTAGATTCTGTATGTGTCTATGCTATAGGCACGTATGCTATACCTAATCTAAATGTGGACATGTACAGTCAAAAACACTGATTATAAATTTACAAGTTCAGTTATGCTATGCACTGTACCCTGACTACACATAACATGTACTCTGTGTGCTGGATTTCTCAATGAGCTAGAAGAAAAAACTTTATTTTTTACTACAATGAAATCATGTCTGGCCGGGTGGTGGTGAATGACTTTAATCCCAGCATTTGGGAGGTGGATCTCTATGAGTTCGAGGCTAATCTGGTCTACAGATTTGAGTTCCAGGGCTGTTACACAGAGAAACCCTGACTTGAAAAACCAACCAACCAACCAACCAACCAAACAAACAAATAAAAAGAAATCATGTCTGAGGAGATAGGCTATTTAAACATTACACAATATATACATATATTTAAACATCATGGTATATGTCCATTCATATTCAATTGTTTTTTTTTATTAATTTTATTTGTATTAAGAAAATCTACAACCCAGAAGCTTATTTTAATTCAGCCTGCCACCACACATCAAAAGCTGTATTAGCAGCCTGGCACAGAGGTGCACACCTGTAATCCCAGCACCTAAGAGGCCGAGGAAGACCAAAGCAGTGAGCGTGGGGAAGAGGAACACCGTTATCATATGTAAAGTTATAGAATGTATCGTTTTAATAGCAGTGGACAGAACAAGACTGTGTCTTATCAGAAAGGGAGAAAGAGAACGTGAACTCAACCACTAAGATACAACAAAACCAAAGGCTTAGACTTAACAACTTACAGTTTACAAAAGGTCTCAGACAACTGTGAGATAGGGAAGTTAAGAACCAGAGATCAATTAACTTCTGAGGATCACTGTTAGAAAACAGTACAGGGAAAGAACCGAATCAAATTTACCTAACATCAACTTTAGTGCTGTTTTTGGATCCACGGCCAAGTGGGAAAAATGCACTTTTTGCAGCAGCCCAAATCTCTGGAGACTCTGCCTAGGGAACAAGCATCAAGGGAATGTACTCGGCCTGGTTTCACACAGGCTGCCTCCCTGAGCCATACAGCTCCAAGTCTAAAATGGCTTCAACATAAGACAAGCACTGCATGATGGGAAATGTACAGAAGATAACAGGGTAAGAGCCATACTCCAGGGGCTGACAGTCCATAAATAAAGCCACAGATGAAAGAGGCTATTCAATCTGAAAGTAGGTGTGTGGTTTAGGCCAAATCACCTCATTTCTCATAAAGATTTCATCTGTAAGATGGGTGAATGGTTTCTTATCTTGTTTGAAGGCAGAGGGTAGGAAAATAACTTAGCAGCTGGTACTGGATTTTTCAGTCTTCCATTTCTAAGGTCATGCTTAAAATTCTGACTTGGGTGGGGAAGGAAAAAAAAAACAATATTCTCCAGCTGTATGCTGCTAAGGACATTGAGCTATAAACACACACACACACCCCTCGAGCAATCCTAAAAAATCAGGTTCGCTGGATGGAGGCAGTCAAGAAGAAACCCACCAAGAACCAAATATTTGTATAAATCCCCAGTAGCTAAATGTAAAGCGCTCAGTAACCACGCGTTCAGTCCTATAAATTGTATGTATGCGTGGTTTCACAGAAACACCTGAGACACAGTGAGAAATGCAATTTTCATATTCTCCTAAGTGTTGCACCTTTCGGCATTGGCTCTCATGATATTACAGACTCCTAACATCTTGCAGATTCCACCTCCCACATCAGACAAGTGAAATCAAGAGTCGAATGCTGTCTCACCAGAGAGAATGTACTGAAGGCAAGGACAAGACTTATTCTTACAGAAAGGTTGGCAAATTCTCATCAACGCTGCCACCTTTGGAATCCTCCCTGCACGCAAGTTCTCCATTTGCAATAGACCCAGATGCGCTCATCTTGGAAAGAAAAAGGGTCTACATTTCGCCCACTCGATCCCCACCAACAGACTTCAAACAGTGTTAAAAAAAAAAAGTGTATGGAGGAATTTGGGGCGCAGACACACGAGATTATGGCAGTAAATGACGACAAATATCTTGAGAAGCCTCAATTCTCAGCCTGATCTTCCCCCACCCCACTGGGAATCCGGTTTGAGTCAGTAAAAACGATTCCGACAAATCCATTTCTTGATTCAAACCTCAACCCTGCTGTCAAGAGAATCTCGGGTCCAGCAGGGTTTCCCACACCAGCGATGATGAAACAGCTTTACTGCAAAGTGGGTGAGGGATTCGCCCCAGCTGTCGCCAAGGTTAAACCCTTACTCATCCAGGGGAGTGCAGCAGGGGCGTCGCGGTTTGGGGAACTCGCTCGCCTTCCCCTACATTTCAATTTTTGAAAGCCACAAAGGAGCGAGGCTGACAGGCCCAGAGGGATGGCTCCGGGCCGGAGGGGAGCAGGCAGGGGCGGCGCCGAGCAGAGGAGGTGCCGAGGGGAGTCCGCGGCCCAGCCGTACCCAGCCGCACCCCGTATGGCCCGCCGAGGGAGAAGCCCGGTGCTTCCCGCGGAGGCACAGGCCGGGCCGGAAGCGGGGAGGGGCGGTGGCGGGACGGGCCGCGGCCGCCGCCCGAGAAGGGGCTTCGCGCTGGGGCCCTTGGGAGTCGCGCTGCACTCACCGTGGAGGACGGCAGAGAGCAAAGGCGCTTCCGGGAAGCTCGGAGGGCGGCGACTACGTCTTTCCCAGGCCCACTCCTGAGGTGGCGGTGGCGGCAGCGGCGGTGGCGGCGACCGTAGCTGCAGTGGCAGCGGCAGCAGCTACCCGGCTCCGGAATCTGCGGCGGCAGCAGCGGCGGCGGCGGCAGCGGTGGTGGCGGCAGCTGCACTTCCGCTCCGGCCACCACTTCCGCTCTCGCCCAGGTCCCGCCCCACCCTGCGTCGGCTCCTGATTGGGTGAGAGAGGCACGGGGTTGCCCCGTCCTCCCGAAAAGGGCGGTGATAGCCAGAAGGAGGGGAAGTCACGGACGGCCTAGAGGGAGCGGTCGTGGGAGGGCGTAGGGCCTGGGTGGGAGCGAAGAGGGGGAGGACGCAGGGAAAGGAAGTAGGGTGGGGGAGCAGGAAGAGGAGGAAGAGGAGAGGGCGGAGCTGAGGTGACCTCCCCAGGGCTGGGATGTGTGAGAACAGGGCGGGCTCCGGGAGGGAGGGTTCAGAAGCATGGAGCGTTCTTGGTCCAGGTTCGGGTCGTTTGTTCCCACCCCACCCTGAAAATAATCCTCACGGGATCCGAGGCCCTAGCAGTCCTATTAGCTGTGCGCTAAGGGAATTCTTGTAACCAAAGGACAACAGAAAGGGCTCAGCCCTACGTTTTCAGTTAATTCATATTTCAGTCCTAAAAGGTACATACTGTTCCTTTCCTAGACTGAGGAAGCTACACGAAGTGTCAGGAACAGAACACCCTAAAGGTCGTTTAAAACAACAACAACAACAAAACAATCTGTGTACATCCGTTCTTCGTTGAGATTCCCTGGTCCCCAAGTATCATTTATAGGAAAGCCTCAAAGACAGAACTCCAGGCTTCCCTGATGGTTTTCACCATTACCTGAAATTTATTAATACTCCACTTAAGCCTGTTGACCCTTAAACCTAGCCCTTCAGAAATACCTCTATCACCACTCCTTCACTTTACACAAATTCTGTGTGGCAGCTTTCTGAATGCTGGAGAATACAGCAAGAGACAAGACAGACGGTCGTCCTGCTGTCTTGAAGCTTACAGTCTCTAGGAGAAAGAACAAATAGACCCTTTTTATTTCTCCCTTACTTAATTTAATGATAGACTTCTAATACTTGACTCAGCCCTGCCTCCACTAAGTGATCTTTTTTCAAGGCCATTGTAAGTGTGACAATCAGAGCTCTCCAGAAGCTGTCCTTCCTGATCGTCAGCACCCCAATTCATTTATGTAACTCCCTATTCTTCCAATATACTGTTCCAGTATTTATAAACAGTTTGAGATAGTTGCTGTCTTAGGGTTTCTATTGTTTTGATGAAACACCATGACCAAAGCAACCTGGGGGGAAAGGGTTTATTTGGCTTACACTTCCAAATCACTGTTCATCAGCACAGGAAGTCAGGACAGGAACTCAGACGAGGCAGGGACATGAAGGCAGGAATTGATGCAGAGGCCGTGGAGGGGTACTGCTACTGGCTGGCTCAGCCTGCTTTCTTACAGAATCCAGGACCATCAGTCCAGGGATGGTACCATCCACAATGGGTTGGGCCCTCCCATCAATCACTAGTTAAGAAGATGTGCTATAGGCTTGCTTACAGTCTCATCTAATGGAGGCATTTTCCCAATTGAGGCTCCCTTCTTTCAGATGACTCTAGCTTGTGTCAAGTTGACATAATACTATCCAGTACATTTGCTGGCATTTTTCTTTTTCGTGTGTGTGTGTGTGTGTGTGTGTGTGTGTGTGTCTGTGTGTCTGTGTGTGTGTGTGTGTGTGTGTGTGTGTGTGTAGGCCTGAGTTTGGTGTCAGGAATCATCCTCCATCATTTTCTACCTTTTTCATTGAGGCAAGGTTTTTCTATCAAACCCAGAACTCACCAATAAGGGCATTCTCCCAGACCAGTTGTTTCTAGGAATCTCCAGCCTCTGCATTCCAAGGTGGGAATTAGAGGTGAGAGGTCATGTCCCACCTGGCATTTATGTGTTGTTTGGGATGCAGAATCCAGTCTTCACACTCATGTGGCAAGTGCTGTAAGCACTAAGCCACCTCTCTAGCACAGCTGTTGCCCTTCTTGTCTCATATAACTCTCCATCTTAAGGGCGAACTTGAATTTCTGATCCTCCTGTCTCCAGATCCTGAATGTTGGGATTACAGGGGTATGCCACAATACTAGTTTATAGGGTTCTGAGGATCAAAGCCAAGACATCATTCAGGATAGGCAAGGGCCCTACCAACTATATTCCCAGTCTAGTTGCCAACTTAAAAAAAAATCAGATTTTTATGGACAGAAAATTGCATCTCTGCCTTGTCTGCAATGCTGTCCATATTTCTGTATGGCAGCTGAGACCACAGAGTCTTTACTTTAGATTAGGTATGTATGCACAAACTTTCCAGGGTGTGAGGGCCCTCTCCCAGTCTGTGGGCCGTTTTCCTGACATCATCTGTTATACAGACATTTGTTCTTAAGGCTCAGACTGCATCACATGTCCTGAACCAAACACAGCAACTTTTAACTTGAACAAGATTAAGAGTGTGTTGTGTAATGTTAAAAAATGGATTTTAATCAAAACCACAGAACTAGAATACTGGAAGGGTTTCTTAATACCACAAGTACTCCATGGGGATTTGTCTTTGGTAGACCAAAGACCAGTCACTAATCCAGAGTTTGTTGAGATTGCAGTAGCTTTAATGTGACAGCGCTGTCTTATGCCCCCATCTTGAAAGTGGCCTAATGGGTTAGAGGCTTATAATGATTACACCACAGGTTACATCATCTGTACATGGAGTGAACAGAAATGCTCTTTGTCAGGCCTCCCCTGGTGCCTGCTAACGGGTTGCATGGATTCAATCCTTTCACCATCTCTGCATTCTAGGCCAGGGGTCAGCAAGCCACAGCTAGCAACTGACAGACGCAAAGGTGAAATATGATGTGTATTCCAGTTTGCACCTCTCTTGCTGGGATAAAACACCATGACCAAAACAACTTGGGGAGGAAAGGGTTTCCCGGGCTTACACATCCACATTGTAGTCCATTGTTGAAGGAAGCCAAGACAGAAACCTGGAGGGAGACACTGGAAGCAGACACCATGGAGAAATACTGCTTACTGGCTTCCTTTCCGTGGCTTGTTCAGCCGTGAACCACCTGCCCAGGGGTGGCACTGCCCACGGTGAGCTGGACCCTTCCACATCAATCATTAATCAAGAAAATGCCCTCTAGACATGCCCACAGGGATAATATGATGCAGGTGATCCCTTAATTGAGGTTCTGTCATCCTAGGTGACTCTAGTGTATGTCAAGTTGACAGAAACTAAGCAGCACAGTGTGGTACAGGACTAAGCAAATGGACCAGTGATTATGGGGACTTGGGGAGGACATATAACCATCTTGTGAAGAGAGAATGGAAAGTACGTAATTCCAGTATTTCCCTATTCCTAATGTACCTTCTTCTTGTTGATACATTTGTGACATTTGGTGAGCCAGTATTGATACATTATCTTTAACTGGCACCTAGAGTTTTGTATCCAATTACATTCTTTGTATTTTAGAGTCCCATAGAGCTTGAAAAGCAGGACAGGCAATGTATCTACGACTATCTTCCAAAAAATGTACTGCCCTAACAGTCCCCAGTGCTTTGTTAATCCACCCCCTACTTCCATACCCCCAACTTTGGGCAACTACTGACATTTTATACTCTTATAATTTTGTCTTTTCTAGAAAGAGTTGGTTCATGCAGTAGGTAGCATTTTCTGACTGGCATCTTTCATGAAGTGATACGGTTTAAAATTTCTTCGTGTCTTTTTATAGCTTGATAGCTCATTTCTTTTATCATCGAATAATATTCCATTGCATGAGTATGCCACATATTGTTTATCAGTTAACCTATTCTTTTTTTTTAAGACAAGGCCTCTCAGCCTATAGCCCTATAGCTGTTCCCTTGCCTCAGTCTTCCAAATGATGGGATTACAGATGTGAAACATCACACCCAGCCTCCCATAACTCATGTTTTCAAAATTGACTTGTGTCTTCCATAAAGATTTGTTGAAATTGAGATCTTAGATACCTGCAAATATCACCATATTTGGGAATTATATCTTTTTGAAGATATAATCAAATTATGAGGGGTCATCAGAGTAGTTTCCTAATTCACCAGGACCGGTCCTCTGTAAAAGGAACATGTCGTGTGGAGACAGAAGCACACAAAGAGAGCACTATGTGACAGAGAGGCAGGGAGTAGACTGACGTGGTTACAAGCCAAAGAGCACCAAGGAGCAGCAGCAACAGTAGAACCTAGAAAGGCCTGGAAGTAGTCTGCCCAGAGTCAGAGAGAGAATACGGTCCTGTAGATCCGTTATTTCAGACTTGTAGACTGAGTTGTGAGCTAACACATGTCTGTGTATCAAAGCCACATCATTGATAGCACTGTGTTGTAGAGCCCAGGGTACTAATAGAAAGTACTGAGGGGGCTCTTGATCAGCCGTTGACAATTACAACTAATGCCACTGTGGGTGCTTACATGCAGGTTTATTTGAACATCAGTTTTCAGCTCAGCTAAGTAAATATGTAGGAGCAAGAGTATTAGGCTATATATTAAAACTGTGTCTAACCAGGCAGCAGTGGCACACACCTTTAATCCTAGCACTTGGAGGCAGAGGCAGGTGGATCTCTATGAGTTCTACAGACCTAGTTCCAGGACAGCCAGAGCTACACAGAGAAACCTTGTCTGAAAAACCAAAAAAAAAAAAAAAAAAAAAGCCCCCCCAAAATAAAACAAAAAACAAAACCACAAAACAACAACAACAAAACAAAACCCCCTGTCTAAAGTGTGGGGGCACAATCGAATGTGCCATGCATACGTGAATACATTTAGGTTGCAGGTGGACATTGGGTGTCTCCCTTTTCCTAAATTTAAAAATAAAAATATTTTTATTTTATGTGTGTAGGTGTTTGATCTGCACATATATTTGGGTACCATGTACATGCCTGGTGCCTCTCTGAGACAAGAAGAGGGTGTTGGATCCCTTGAGACTGGTGTTACAGACAGCTCTGAGCCACCGTGTGGGTGCTAGGAATTAAACCTAGAAGTTTAGAGCACAGGTTAGAAGAGTAACCTGTGCTCTTAACCACTGAGCCATCTCCCCAGCCCTGCATATCTTTTCAATCACCCTTCACCGATTTTTTTTTTTTTTGAGACATAGTCTCTCAATGAACCTGCCACTCACTGATTTCATCTAGACTGGCTGAGCAGTGGGTTCCAGGATCCTCCCACTTCTACCTTCACAGTCCTGAGATTAACAATGTGTCTTGCTGTGCTTGAATTGTTGCGTGGGTGCTAGGAGTCTGAACTCAGGTCATCATGCTTGCTGTACAAACACGTTACAGATGGAGCCATCTCCCTAGCCCTTAAACCATGTCTGACTTTTTTAAGGAGCTACTGAAGTTTCTTCCAAGGTGACCGTATATTTTATATTACACCGGCAATGAAGAGTGCTGCTCCCTGAGCAAGCCTATATCTGGTATGTCTGTTATGTCAGGTCTTAGTTTCTGTTGATCCATTTTCTAGATTTTAGCCATTGGGATTAGTGTGCATTAGTATCTTGTTATTGTCTTTACAGTCTTTTAGTGACACCTTTTTGTTGGACCCCAAAGTTTAGGGTCTCAAGTGGGTGCCCCAAGAACCCAGACTCCAGTCCAGTTGATGCAACAGCACGAGGATTTATTAAGCTTCTATATAGAAGGGCTCCTCTGCTCCCAAGAGCAAGAGTTGCATCTTACTGCAGCCCCATAAGGGCTTTTAAAGGAAAAACCCACAAAACCCATAAGATTACAATTCCCATACAATTTCATGGCCTGATCACAGGGTGATCACAGAGGGGGTACAGTTACGTAAACCTCAAGGGGGGTATCAAGGCGGGAGTGGAGCTTAAGCTTACACACATGTCATGGTGGTCCTTCCTGGAACACCTGCAACTATCCCAGTCACAGTTGAGCACATCTCTTAACAGAAATCTTTTTACATTGTTACATTGTTACAGGGGGTGATTGAGTAGTGGCTGAGTCAGGTTGCCCTGGGAACTAGATTTTTAGTTTCTCATTTCCTGGTGCTTGAAGTTTCTCTCTTTCTGAGGCTTGGGGGTGTAAGCCTGAAGGGCTAGGGTCTTTCACTTTTCACAGGCTCATTTATCATGTGTATCTTTAGCAAAGTGTCTATTCCCTTTTCTTCCCTTAAAAACAAGATTGATTTATTTTTATTCCCTGTGTGTTGTCTACATGTATGTATGTACATCACATGGGTGCCACGTTCCCCTGGAGGCCAGAAGAGGTCCTCGGATCCCTGGGAACTGAAGTTGTGGGTGGTCATCCTCCAGGCCAGAAGAGGTCCTCGGATCCCTGGGAACTGAAGTTGTGGGTGGTCATCCTCCAGGCCAGAAGAGGTCCTCGGATCCCTGGGAACTGAAGTTGTGGGTGGTTATCCACCACCACGTGGGGCCTGGGAACCAAACCTGGGCCCTTTGCAAGAGTAGCAATGCTTTTAACTGCTGAGCATACCCCACACAATCCGCATTTTTGTTTCTATTCTTTTCTTTTTTGTCCATTTTTAATTGGGTTGTTTGTTTTCTTGTTGCGGAATGTTGGGGTTTCTTTGCAGATGATTCTGCCTTCCTGTCCTTTATCAGATGTGTGTTTTGTAGATTATCTTCTACTCTGGCTTGGTTTTTGCTCTCCCAGCAGTGACTTCCCAGAGCAGGAATTTTTTAGTTCAATGAAATTAAAACTTGCCTTTCTTTTCCCTCCATGGATCATATTTTTGGTTTCTATAAACTCATTGCAAACACAAGGTTACCCAGAGTTTTTTCTTTCTGTTTCTTTCTAGAACTCGTATAGTTTTGTATTTTACCTTTAGATCTGTGATCCACTTAGGGTTAAATTTTCATTAGGATCCCCTGAGGATTCCTTTTTGTTGAGACAAAGTTGCATTTAGCCCAGTCTGGTCTCAAACTTGCTATGTGTCAGAGAATGACTTTGACCTCCTGCCTCCACCCCTGAAGGGGAACTAAAGCCACATGCTGCCACACCCAACAAGGGGTAATTTATTTGTGAAACAAATACAAGGTTTATGTCTAAATGTGTGTGTGTGTGTGTGTTATACGTATGTGTGTATACTGGCTTGTGCAGATGTGTACATGTGTGTTTACAGGTGTGGATGGAGGCCAGAGGTCAATGTTAGGTGTTTCCTTATCTCTTTTCTTTTATTTTCTTTTTTTTTCTTTCTTTCTTTCTTTTTTTTTTTTTTTTTTTTTTTTTTGGTTTTTCGAGACAGGGTTTCTCTGTGTAGCTTTGCGCCTTTCTTGAAACTTGCTTTGGAGACCAGGCTGACCTTGAACTCACAGAGATCCACCTGGCTCTGCCTCCCGAGTGCTGGGATTAAAGACATGCACCACCACCGCCCGGCATTCCTTATCTCTTTTCATCTTAGTTTTTGAGACAGGATCTCTTACTGGATCTGGAGCTCATTGGTTGGCTAGGACAGCTGACCAGTGAGCCTCGGGGGTCAACCATCTCCTCTGGACACCCCAGCATTGGGGTTATGTGTAACCTGCTCTTTCCATTAGAACCCCTAGATTAGTAGTATTAAATTCCTGGTTCAGTAATGCCATCTTTGCCATGTCTGAGTCTGGTTATGATTCTGTCTCTGTCTCTCTCTGCCTCTCTGTCTCTCTCTTTGTCGTTTGTATACACACACACACACACACACACACGCACGCACGCACGCACGCACGCACGCGCGCGCGCGCACACACACCCGCTGTGCAGCTCTAGGTATAAAACTCGGGACCTCACACATACTAGGCAAATATTCGACCGCTGAGTATAGCCCAGTTCTTGCTTTGTCTCCTCAAGTTTTTTTCTGATCGCTTTAAGCAAGCCTTATAATTTCTCAGCAGTCAGACATGATGTATTGTGTAATAGAAACTGAGGTAAACAGGCGTGTGGTGATTTTATGTCTATCCGCCTGGAGTTAGGCAGTGTTTACTGCTTACCGTAACTGTGTCAAAGGCTTCAATTTCCTCTTTAATTTGCCTCCCTTGTCTAGGTTTCCCTGGAAACTCCTTTGAATGGCAGCTTGTACCTCAGTTGTAATTCCCTGTTTTTATATTGAAGACATATTGATGCTATAGAGAGGTTCTGGTGATGGGAAGCTTTCTGTCATCTTATCATTAAGTCTCTTTTGTGTGGGGTTATGTATTTTAGTGGGCCAGAGTCCCTAGACTGTAACTTTGAGATACATTTTAGCCCATTCTTCTTCTCTTCTGTGAGACAGGAGACTAAAGGAGGCTGGAAATGTCTAATTGGCTTTCCACTAGGTAGATACGGCTCTGATAAATGTAGTTTCCTTTGAAGGGAGGCCTCTGCCACAGAGAACGTAGTGACCTGAAAATGAAGAAAAAATTCCCCTCTCCTCTTGCCTAGATCTTTATGGTGAAGTGGGCTGGGCTCAGTGTGGCGTGCCCTGGGAATGGGAAGTCCACACTCAGCCCTAGTGATTCCCGACTACTGTTGAAAGGTGATGTGTGCTCAGCTGAGGCTGCCCTGTTGAGCTGTTTCTGTGACCCCCTAATTGCTCTCGTTTTCAGCACCGTAACCCCCCTGACCCCAGTTCCCTCAGGGCTCTGAGAAGAGCTGCTGCCTTCCGTTTGTTCCTGCTTCTCTTGTGAAGATGGAGCCATGCCTCTTCAGCTTTGGCTTACAATTTGAGCAGAAATTGGAAGTCATTCTTGTGAATTTTTCATTGGTCTAGAGGAGAATTAAAAAAAAAGCACAACACTTTGTCTGAAGTTAAATATTAGATTTTGTACAAGTTAATCGATGTCCAGCTCATCACTGGCCTGGAAGTTCCTTGAGAGCAGAAATGGTCCCCACATCTGAGCCTATGCTGGGTACAGAGGATGCTGCACCTGCCTCCTAATGAAAGAAATTAGGGACATGAGCTCCTGTCCCTCTCTGAAACCGATAGCTGTAGTGATCAGACCTGGAGACTCCATGGCCACCTACTGTAGTAGATCCCTGTTCTGCCTATGACCTCTGGACATTTCTGGATTATACTATGTGTCTCTTGTTTGATGTTGTTCTTGCTGGTTGTATTTCTGTTTTTATTTATGTTATTACCCTTCCCCTCTCCTGGACAATACTTGATAATCGTTCCTATTGTACATAATTTTTTATTAGGTTAGAACTTTCTTATTTAAACAAAAGGGGGAGATGTAGTGGATATCTGTTCTGCCTATGACCTTGAAGCACAGCCCCTAGAAATATAGCAGGTAACTGTTCTACCTGCCTATGACCTTAAAGTACCTGCCCCTAGAGATATAGCCGGTAACTGCTATACCTTGAAGTACCTGCCCCTGGGGTATGGCCTCGGGGCTACCCGTAAGATCTCAGATGCATGTATGCCCTCTCTTCTCTCCCTAGTGGGCTTGGATGGCAGACTGACTCAGAACAGCATGGGACAGTACCTCAGCATTTCAGATACCCTGCGACAATTTTCCTATTCTGATTTAGTGAGTTTTGTTTCCTAATAAATCACTTTTGCCCTTTAAGCAGACTCCCGTGGATTTATCACTCTACCCTACCTCCTGAGCAATATGATCTGGTGACATCATAAGAATTTGGAAGATGGCAGAAACCGAGGCTACTTCAGAGGCGGCTTCAGCCAAAGAACCATAGCAGTTTTGCCCGTTGCCTTCCATTCTGAAGGTGGTATCCAAAACAGGCTCCAAGCCTCCCATGGTAGGTTGGCTGGCGGTTCAAAAACATTGTCTTTATCTGTGTACTATGGCCAGGGAACAATGTGGCCTTATAACAGTATTATTACATTACTGTTGGTTGTAGATTCTAAGGTATGTGTAGTTTCCTGTTTTTGTTTTTTGTTGTTATTGTTGTTTTGTTTGTTTGGTTTGGGTTTTGGTTTTTCGAGACAGGGTTTCTCTGTGTAGTTTTGGTGCCTGTACTGGATCTTGTTTTGTAGACCAGGCTGGCCTCCAACTCACAGGGATCTGCCTGGCTCTGCCTCCTGAGTGCTGGGATTAAAGGTGTGCGCCACCGCTGCCCGGCTGGTTTTTGTTTTTTGTTTTTTGTTTTTTATATAATTTTATTTATAAAACCAACATTGTTGCTGTGGGATGGTCTGTATGTCAAGTGTGTTGCTGATTGGTCAGTAAATAAATCACTGATTGGCCATTGGCTAGGCAGGAAGTATAGGCGGGACAAGGAGAAGAATTCTGGGAAGTGGAAGGCTGAGAGAGAGACACTTCCAGCTGCCACCATGACAAGCCGCATGTGAAGATGCCAGTAAGCCACGAGCCATGTGGCAAGGTATAGATTTATGGAAATGGATTAATTTAAGCTATAAGAACAGTTAGCAAGAAGCCTGCCACGGCCATACAGTTTGTAAGCAATATAAGTCTCTGTGTTTACTTGGTTGGGTCTGAATGGCTGTGGGACTGGCAGGTGAGAGAGATTTGCCCTGACCATGGGCCAGGCAGGAAAACTCTAGCTACACATTGTTTTTAATTAAATTAAATTAAATTAACTAATGTATTTTGTTTTTGTTTTTTTTCTAGACAGGGTTTCTCTGTGTAGCCCTGGCTGTCCTGGAACTCACTTTGTAGACCAGGCTGGCTTCAAACTTAGAGGTCCACGTGCCTCTGCCTCCCAGGTACTGGGGTTAAATGTGTGTCATCACACTGGGCTTATTTAATTTTTAAAAGATTTATTCATTGTTACTTGATGAGAGTTTGCTTACATGTCTGTGTACCCACACGTGTGCCCGGTGCCCTTGGAGGTCAGAGAGTTACAGACGGTTGTAAGATGCCATGTGGGTGTTGGGAATCAAACCTTGGCCTTCTAAGAGCAGCCAGTGCTCTTAACTGCTGAGCCGTCTCTCCAGCCTCCTGCTTTTTGAATTTTTCAATTATATGTATATTTGTTAGGGCCTATGCTGATTAGTTTTATGTTATTTTGACACAAGCTAGAGTCATTGGGAAGAGGAAACTGAGAGCCAAAGCTACATTTTAAGTTTTAATTTGGCTTTAAATTGTGGTAGTGGTCTTATTCTCGAATGGAATTAACCACTAACTCTGGGATTAGCAGAACCTCAGTTGAGAAAATGACCCCACCAGACTGGCCTGTGGGTAAACCTTTGGGACATTTTCTTGATAATTGATGTAGGAGCGCCCAGCTCACTGTGAATGGTGCCATCCTGGGCTGATGGTCCTGAGTTCTATGAGAAAGCAGGCTGAGGGCTGGAGAGATGGCTCAGCAGTTAAGATCACTGGCTGCTCTTCTAGAGGTCCTGAATGCAATTCCCAGCACCCACATGGTAGCTCACAATCATCTTAATAGGACCTGATTCCCTCTCCTGGCATGCAATTATACATGCAGAGTACTCATAAATAAAATGCAAATAAATAAAAAAATTAAAAAAAAAAGAAAGTAAAGAAAGCAGACTGGGCAAGCCATGAAGAGCAAGCCAGTAAGCAGTTCCTCTTCATGGCCTCTGCATCAGCTCCTGCCTCCAGGTTCCTGCTGTGCTTGAGTTCCTGTCTTGATTTCCTTTGACCATGAACAACGTGGAAATGTAAGCTGAATAAACACCTTCTTCCCCAACTTACTTTTTGGTCATAGTGTTTTATTGCAGCAATAGAAACCCTAACTAAGACACAAGGCAAGGTCTCTACTTTATGCTGGCTTAGAATTCATTATGTAGCCAAGAGTGACCTTGCTTCTCATCCTTCTGCCTCCACTTCGTGAACACTGGGATTTTAAGTACTACCATGTCTGATTTATGTCACCCTGTGAATCCAACCCAAGGTTTGTACTACCAACTGAGCTACATCCCTAGTCCCCAAGGAAATATTTTATACATATAATAAATATATATAATTCTATATTTTTTAATTATGTTAAATATAATTATATTTTATTATATATAAATATATAATTTTATATACTATAGATATAATTATACATATATATATTTGCAGTCTGATTTATGATGTATGTTTTTAAAAGTCTCTTGTACCCCTATATTGCTCTGAGCAGTTATTGTTATGAATTATTTTGCAGGGGGGTGGGGAGGAGGGACCCACCAAGGGTATCCCACACATGCAGGGAAACATGCTGGGCAGATGCAGCAGCAGGCTGGGCAGATGCATGCCATGAGTGCATGGCAGTTGCAGCGGTCAGTAATTCACAACCCAGACGCTGTTGGAGAGTTTATCATAATAGAGAAATGAAGAGAAAGATAGGAGAGAGAGGAGAAGAGAAAGAGAGGGGTCGAGGGTGCAGACTTCATGGAAGGAAAAGCAGAAGAGAAAGAGAGAGAGGAAGGGGAGGAGTGTTTACTTAGAGTGAGGCTTTTACATCAGGACCCTGGGCAGCGCCAAAGGGGTGGGATTTCAAGGAGAGGGTCAGAATATTAGCATTCCTCCGTTTTGATTATTATAAAAAGAAGTGAATTATGGGAGCAAGTTGGGGAACAAGGGCGCTGAATTCTCCAGGATACTTCAAGCTGACAAGGGGTGAAGTGAGGAGTGGGGAATCAGGAGTCGCTCTTGGTGGAAGGTCTCAGGAATGTTCCTTGAGGGAGCTGAGGAGGCAGGTTGCAGCAGTGGTGTTCCAGGAGCTTGTGGGGAAATGGCACACCAAATCAGAAGTATAGAAGCCATGGCTGTGAAGGAGCCTTAAAATAGCTTGACCACACAGCAGCCATGACAGACTTAGGGGCCTAGACACAGCTTCTGTGACAGGCTTACTGGCAGGCAAAACCCAGATTCAGGAAAAGCCTTAAGCTGATACCACTCAGGGATCTACCCAGGGGTGAGGAAGTACCTGACATCCCAAACATTCCAACCATTAGATAAGGTGGCCAGATGTCCTTGAGTCTAGCACGTACCTATTTTTTGTTGTACAGATACCCCTAAACAATTGTCAGCCAATCAGGGTCCTGGACCCTGGAAATCCCCTCACCCCAACCTCTGCTATGATAAAAACTCTGCCCCACCTGAGCTCAGGGCGCTCTGCTCTCACTGTTGTGTCGGACAGCTAGAGGGACCAAGCTCTGGAGCTTGAAATAAAGGCTCTTGACTTTTACATGCAGAATTCGGTCTCCATGGTGGTCTTTTGGGGGTCCCTGCGATCTGGGCATAACATGGCATCTGCTATTTCTCTGGAAGTCAGGCAGGAACAATGAATCTGCAAAATATGCTCGACAAATAGGTGGGGTCAGAAATGGGCTCTGGAGATTGTTAGTTTTTATCAGACCAGACATGCCTGTTTTGACCTTAGCCAGGATTGGTTGCCCTTATTTAAGATGGCACCTTGATCACATGATTGCTCTTATTTAAGATGGCACTGTCTGATCACATGATCACCCCTATCAAATATGGCACCTGACCATGTGTTTTTTTTTTTCCAAAATAAACTGAGCAGATAAGGAACAGATTAACTGAAGCATTTAAAAGTCAGTCAGAAAGAAATATAGATGGCCATATCAATCATACATTTTCTTTTGCACATAGGAAATAGACTTTGTGAAAGAAAGATGGAGAAGTAGCAAAGCAGCCAGGCGGGAGAGAGGGACCCCCGCCCCCAGGCTGTGACATGGTGTGAGCAGTCTCAGGGGAATGAACCCAAGCCATGGGTTGGCGGCAGTGGTGGGAGCGGGGGTGGGGGGGTGGGGGGGGTGGGGGGAGGTAGGGGAGGGGGGGGCATAGGCGCATTTTTTCACACTGAGGTATAAGGTCCAGTGGACTGACCTCTGGAGTTCTAGAGGGTCAGCGAGGGCCAACAACAACGGTGCAGGATAGCCAATGGACCGTCATCACAAAGGCTATGGGCCGTGGAATTGAGAGGGCACAGGCCGTATCCGTATGCTGTCTCATAAGGATAGGAGTCAAGGGGTTTAGAGCCCAAAAGAAACGTGGCACCAGTGAGCAACACAAGGAGACGAATCCTCACTTGTGGGAAAATGGCCAGAAGGAAAGAGAGGAATCTTACTGATCTGGGAGGGTGAAGAGTCCCCGGCGGTGCTCCAGCCTGAAAAATGGCAGGTAGTACAGGATCCCAGAGCTCCTGAGACTGCTGGTGGGCAGGAGAAAGCAGTGGGATTGCCTGGCAACGTTGGGCGCCAATGTTATGAATTATTGTGCAGGTGGGGGGACCCCCGAGGGTATCCCGAGCATGCAGGGAAACATGCTGGGCAGATGCATGCCATGGGGGCATGGTGGCAGTGGCAGCAGCTAGTATTTAACAACCCAGACAGGACGCAGGGCAGCGCCAAGGGGTGGGATTTCAAGGGGCGGGTCAGAACATTAACAGTTACCTTCTGCTACTTATTTCAGAACTATGCATTTTGTCTGCAAGCTCATGACTCAGATACTTTTAGAAATGTCTGTTGAGTAGTTTGTTAAATAAAATGCTCAATTTCGCTGGGCGGTGGTGGTGCACGCCTTTAATCCTAGCACTCGGGAGGCAGAGGCAGGTGAATCTCTGTGAGTTCGAGGCCAGCCTGGTCTACAAAGCGAGTTCCAGGAAAGGCACAAAGCTACAAAAAAAAAACTGTCTCGAAAAAACAAAAAAACAAAAAAAACAAAAAAACAAAAAGCTCAATTTCTATCCCATGTACCACACATAATATTCTTTCAATTCTCCCAGGTTAAAAAAAAAATAAAAACAAAAGACCTGAAACAAATCTCCTAGGTAAATACCTATTTCTGCCTCCTCCACATCCTTCCTTTCACAATAATTATGTCATAATTTTAGTCAAGTCCATATTCAGTGTTTACGGTTTGTTTTTTTTAGTGTCTCTGTGTAACTGAAAACAAGCAAACAAAACCGTGCCTAGCTGTATTTCCTTGGTAGCTTTCTCTTCATTGTGCACATTTCTGTTGTCCTAAAGAAAAGAAAAGAAAAGCTTTTGTTTCTTTGCTCAATTTTCTATATTCTCATTGAAAGGAAAAGTATTGTCTCAGGACCCCAAGACCAAGTTCTCAAAAGGAGAATTATTTGCCCCAGAGGGACAGAGGACAGGGATAAGGGACAAAGACAGGAGAGAGAGAGGACAAGGGAAAAGAGGAAGGGAACAAGGGAGAGGAGAGAAAAGGAGCAAGGGAGAGAGGTAAGGGGTATTTGTCCCAGAGGACAAAGGACTGCCTCTGGACAGAGGGGAGTCAGACGTGGCACATAGGCAAATGGAGGTTTATAAAGGCACAAGGGGAAACCCTGTGTTAGGATGAGGTGTTTCATTTGAATTGGCATATTAATTAGGTGAGCCAAAGGGGGCTTTTGATTGCTGGGCTTCAGTACTTGGATAGCTGGATCTCAGTAGTCAGCCTCAGGAGGAAGTGACCAAACAAGGGAATAGACCTTGGTGCTTAACTTTAGGAATGTAATCTAATGGTTTTTTAGCAAGGCAGAAGGAATGGGGGAGAAGAGCAGGGCCTGTCAGAGCCACACCATTCACACTCAAGCTGGCCAGAGTACCTTCACAATCACTGGCCACTCCCTTCTGTATTAGTTTCCTGTGATGGTTACTGTTAATTTTCAGCTTGACAGACTCCAGAATGACGTGGAGATGAGCCTCTGGGTATGCCTGTGGATTTATCTCCATTAATTTAGTTGAGGTGTGAAGACTGGCCCACTGTGGGTGGCACCATTCCCTGGCCAGGGTCCTGGACTGTACACATGGAGACGGGAACTGAGCATCAACGGGTTCTCTGCTTCCTGCCTGTGGATGCCAGTTGCTTCAAGCTCTGGTTCACTTCCCTACCATGATACATTGTATCTTGAGCTGTGTGTGAGAACAAACCCTTTCTCCCTTAAGTTGCTTTTGTCAGAGTATTTTATCACAGACACAAGAAAGGAAACTAAGACATTTCTTACTGCTGCATCAACAATGTCTTACAGAATTTGTTCCTTGAAACAACACCCATTTCTCTGTCTCTGTCTCCCTATCTCTTTTGACAGTGTTGGGAATTGAATACAAGGATTTCCGCAAGTTAGACAAGTGCTGTATCACTGACTGACGCCTTTGGTCCTGAGACCCATTTGTTTCTTATCTCGTGGTTCAGTAGATAAGACTGAGTCCAGCGTGAGTCAGTTGGATCCCCTCCCCTGCCTTGAGACTCATACAGTAAAAGGTGTCAGCTGAGGAACAATCCTTACTGATGTAGATCTGCGTTAGATTTGAAGCCATTTCCAGGCTCAGGAGGTTGTGGCTTGAATTCTGATTCCTGTAGCCACTTCCTTCTTGGCTGTGTTCTAGGCTCTTTGATCCTGGAAGCTGTCTGCATTTTTTGTATCTGCTCCTCCCCCACCCTACCCCACCCCACCCCACCAACGGTGGGTCTGGAATCTTTGCACTTGTCACTTTATGTCACCTCTCTGCCTTCCCCTCTTGCCATCTCTGTCATTCCAGCTGAGAAAGTCCTCAGCTTTTAAGGCCTCCTATGGGGAGACTGTTCTTCTGATCATGTTTCGCTCCTTCAGTTAATCTAGGGTGTTCTTCCCTACTTTAAGGACCTGTATCTCAATAACATCTGCAAAAATCCTTTGTCATGTGGCACAATACACTCACAGATTGTGGCACGGGGCATGAACATCTTTGGGGGACTGTTCTGCATACCGGATGTTTTCTCTCCAACACATTAATCCATTCAACAAATATTATTAAATTCCCCTCTCCCCCTTTCTCTTCCTTTCTCCTTCCTTCCTTAAGTACAGAATATGGACAATGAGGCCTCACACAAGAACTCTACCGTTGAACTATATCCCCAGCCCTCTTGTACTTTTTGAGACAAGGTCTCACTGAAGTGCTTAGGCTAGCCTGATCTTATGTAGCTAAAGATCTTTAACTGCTGATCCCTCAGTCCCCCAACCTCCCTCAGTGCTGGAATGACAGGAGAGTGCCACCCACTTGTTTTTGGTTTGGTTGCTGGGAATTGCTCAGGACCTCTGAGACATCTCTCCAGCCCTGTTTTTGGTTTTTTTGAGGGAAGATCTTGTTATGTAGCTCAGGCTGTCCTGGAACTCGCTAAGTAGCAGAGACTGGCTTTCAGCTTGCAGGCCTCTCTGCCTCTCAGATGCTGGGATTGTAATTACAAGGGTGGGCCTCCTGGGCCATCACACCCAGCTGTGATGATGTCATCCTTACATTTCTCAAGCATCTGTATTGCTGTGGCAAAATCTGATGCCTTCCCTGGCTGTCCTGGAACTTGTTCTGTTCAAGATCAGGCTGGCCTCAAACTCACAGAGATCCACCAGCCTCTGCCTCCCAAGTGCTGGGATTAAAGGTGTGTTCCACCACTGCCCTGTTGCCTTTATGATTTTTTTAAAAGGTGTTTTTTCATCTCTCTCTCTCTCTCTCTCTCTCTCTCTCTCTCTCTTTCTGTGTGTGTGTGTGTGTGTGTGTGTGTGTGTGTGTATGTGTGTGTGTTTAAGACTCATGCCATTTTCTATGAATGTTGCACTTGTGGAGGCCAGAGGAAAATTCACAGGAGTGAGTTTTGCCTATAGTGTGAGTCTTGGGGATCAAACTCTAGTCATCATTGGTCCCCTTTCTGATTCTTTTGTTTTGTTTTGTTTTGGTTTGGTTTTTTTGTTTTTCTGAGACAGGGTTTCTCTGTGTAGCTTTGCATCTTTCCTGGATCTTGCTCAGTAGACCAGGCTGGCCTCGAATTCACAGAGATCCGCCTGGCTCTGCCTCCCGAGTGCTGGGATTAAAGGCATGCACCACCACCACCTGGCATCCCTTTCTGATTCTCGATCTTTTGTAACAAACTGTCAATTCTACCCGAGCTTTGTTTGGTCCTACTATTCGAAAACTCATGTTTAATGGGATTTTAGAATATGGCCTTGGAATATCCGCTAGTGTCCGTCCTTCCTTCTTTCCTTTTTTTTTAAACCTCCACCCCCCCCACACACACTGGAGGTTAGAATTGAGTGTGTGTGTGTGTGTGTGTGTGTGTGTGTGTATGTATGAATATGGATTAGAACCAAGGGTCTGTGCCTCTGTGTATGTGTGTGTGTGTGTGAGTATGGATTTGAACCAAGGGTCTGTGCCTGTGTGTGTGTATGTGTGTGTATGGATTTGAACCAAGGGTCTGTGCCTGTGTGTGTGTGTATGTGTGTGTGTGTGTGCCTGTGTGTGTGTGTGTGTGTGTAGGAGCCCGTGTGGAGGTCAGAGGATAGCCTTGGTGTTGGTCCTCAACTTTCACCTTGCCTGAGTCAGTGTCTCTTGTTCCACACTGTGTAAACCAGGCTACTGGGTCTATGAAAGTCCAGAAATTTTTTCTCTGCCTCCTATCTTGTTATGGGAACATTGGGATTACAGACACGTGCTACCACGTTTGGCTATGTGAGTTCTGGGGATTTGAACTCAGGTCCTTGTACAGCCATCTCCTCAACCTAAACCAAGGGTCTTGCCCAGAGATAAGCACTCTACCCCTAGGCTGAGGGCTGGACCCTCTTCCTTTGGGCTACATGCTTTGTTGCTCTTTGCTTCTCATTTAAAAATTATGATAATCTAAGGAAGCACCAGACAGAGAATGATAGAATAAACCCACACATTTCTATTGCTTAGTTTTATTTTTCTGGTGAGTAAGCAGCCTTTTATAGCAAATTTTGTACATTGGAGAGTTCTGACAGATAAGAACTTAAAAAAACAGGCAGCCATTATTCTACTGTCACGGGTAAGGACCTGGCAGTGATTTTTACCCAAGCTAGGTTTAGTTTCTCGGATGATCTCAAACATGGCTTTTCATGCTGGATTACTTAAGTAGGCATCCTGCCTCCTTTCCCTGTGTGGTTTACTGTCGAAGTCGAATCTGGATTTGACTGCTGGGCCTTCAGGTTCTCAATGTGTTTGAAAATATGACAGCACCCTTTGGATGTATTATAAATTGATAATTCTGTCTAGAGACTCAATTAGAGTCCAGTTCTGTTGGAGAGACTTTTACAGACGTGCTGCAGGTGGAACTGCAGACTTCCTGCTGCGCCATCTCAGTGAGTGAGCACCGTCCTGCTCCTCAGTGAGCTCACCCAGTGAGAAAATCCATCCCTGGTACTCTGCCCTTGCTGTGCGTGTGTGAAATTGTATTTAGACAATCTTTTCTTTGTTTCACTAGTTTCTACATTTCCACTTCCAGGGCTCAAATTCTTCAGTCATTTGGCCCCGTGGGATAGTATTCTAGTTTCTAACTTTCCTTCCCTCCTGCGTTTCATCTTTTTGTCTTTTGGTCTACCGTCTGGATGTTCTTTTCCAACCTCTGCTAAGTCACGTTGCATTCAAGGCATGGAAGTGGAAACCATCCTCAGTAGTAGAAGCAGGAAGGGCGCAAACACAGGGAATTCGATCTTGTGAACTCTGGACAAGAGCTGCAGTCTTGGGGATCTCTTGTTCCTGAGTCACCCCAGCTGTGACTGAGAGGCCAGGGCTGCTGCTGCTTCTCCTGAGGCTGTCACCGTACCGTTAGGAAATTATGGTGATGAGCAGACTGCCATTTTGCTTTGGAGAGAAGCTAAAATTGCAAGGGAGCCCATGACATGACAGTTTACATGTGGTCTTTTATATCCATCCCCTCTGGTTCAGAGAAGTCCACAAGAGGAATCAGAAACCGAGTTTTGTAGCTCTTACCAATGCTAGAAGGCAAGAGGATGTGGTGCTGAAGAGACCAGCATTCTCCTAGATGGCCTGAAGTGAATCGGTCATGAAAACCAGGTCACTGGGAAGGTAGATATTATACATGTAAAATTAATTAATTAATAATTAATTAAAATATTCTGGGAGTTGAAGAGATGGGCTCAGTAGTTAAAAACACCTGTTGTTCTTCCAGAGGACCTGAGTTTGGTTCCCAGCACCCATGTTGGGTGGCTCACAACTGCTTATAACTCCAGCTTCCAAGGATCTGACACCCTCTTCTGGTCTTCATATATACCTACACTCTCATGTATATAATTAAAAATGCAATTTTTAAAAGCATTCTAATCCAACCCATGTTTCAATTTGATGATAGCTAGAGTAGAGGTAAGTTTCCCAGTGTGTCTAGGGTCCATAGACTCCTACCTGCAGAGAGACTGACAAACACTGTCATGTTCTGACACTTCCTCTTGTTCTAGAAGCTTCACAGAGTTCTCTGCCTCTAGACTCCATCTTCAGAGCACCAGATGGGCAGAAAGAACCATTGATTTATAGGGTGTTTATGTGTGTATTTTAAGAATGATATTTTTTAGCATTTCATTTTAAGGAAGAAAACACCTGTTATATTCCTTTTAAGTGATGTATTTTTATTATATGGTGATGCATGAATATATTTTCAGCATAAGAAAATGAAAATAAATATAAAAGTCCCCCGTGATCATCGCCCCCCATGTGCTCCCCCTGCTCCAGAAGTCACTGCAGATCAGTTATATAGCAGCACCAACTAACCATTGTAGGTGAGGCTGTGCTGCAGTAACAAGCATCCCTAAACCTCAGGGTTTCAGTCATACAGATTTATATCTTTGTGTGTTGGGGGAGGGTGAGATGCATGTGAGGGGCACGCCCATGTGGGGGCCAGAGGTTGATGTCGATGTCTTCCTTGACTGCTTTCCAATTTGTTCTCTGGGGCAGAGTCTCTCACTTACAGCCAGAGCTAGTTGATTGGGCTACTCTAGCTAGCTAACTATCCCCAGGGATTCCCCTGACACTTCCTCCAAAGGCCAAGAGTAACAAGCAGCTGCCCTTACCAACCCAGCATTTATGTGGATGCTGGAGATCGGGACTCCAGCCCTCATACTTCTGTAGGGAATGTGTTATCCATGGAGCAATCTCCCCAGCCTCATATTTACATTGTATTCCTCACATATTTTTATGAGTTAGCTTCAGATGGATTTCAGGACATGGGTTGAAGAAGCAGCTGGTGCCTGCTGGTTTCATGACGGAGGGAAAGGGAAGAATGCTGGGGCCTCTTGAAGCTTCTGCTTGGAAGCCTCCAATGTCACTCACAGTCCCTTGGCCAAAGCAAATCTGATGGCCACACCTGCCTGCCTTCCTTGTGGGGAAGCAGAGAAAAGCAGAAAAAAAATTGCTTGTGGAACACATGAAACTATAGAAACGATAGCACTCATGTAATTTATTATGGTTCTGGTCTTTCTTCATGTAATAACATGTTTCGAGTCTTTCTCGAGATCCATGCTGTGCTATATGAGTATAGTTATTTTATCAGTAACGTTTGTTTAGCTGCTTCTCTATTTGAAGGCATTTAAGCGATTTCTAACTTTTGACTCTTGTAAACAAGGGTGTTGCAAACGGCCTTCCACTTGCCCTTTGTGCAGATATCTGCCAGTGTGTGTCTGATGTGGGTACAGAGCTGTGGAACTGCTCATGGACAGGCATCCAGTGGCTCTGGGCCCACCAAACCAAATGCAGTATTCTCACTAGGAGAATGTTGAAGGCAGTGCGAGAGGGGGCTGGTCAGAGTGGGTCCATTAGCAGTCCTCCAAAAGCTTTGGGAGCAAGGAGAGCATAGAGTCCAGTAGAGAAGAGTCATGTGGGGAGAGAGAGATGAAACCAGTGCAACGTGGCCCCCCGGGGAAGGAGCTATGGGAATAAGTGTCTTGGGTCATTCTTTCCCTCCGTCTCCTACTGGGCTGACCTCAACCAGATGGCAGCAGAACCTGTTGATGTAGTCCATGCAAGCGTGCCTCCTGGGACACAGAGGAACATGAGGAACATAAAGAGCAAATATGGAGAGGCAGCCAGGAGGTATTCACCCCACACTCTCACCCACCCTCCAGAGAAAGAATTCAGCCATTTGCTAATATCATAGGTGAAAAGTGGAGCTTCATTGAAAATTCAGTTTGCATTGTTCTATCCATTATAACATTGCATTTTCCTATTTTTATGCAATTATGGTCCTTCCACATTTACTAGCAATTTCCTATTTTATTAGTAATTTGCCTGCTCTGATTTCTGTGCATACACTTTGCTGTCTTAGTTTAAAAATGAATTGTTTTCTGATCTTGAGATGGATGGAAACCTTTCACAGACCCGATCTCTCACAGTGTCACTTGTATTTTACGCTTGCTTTGTCATAGAAAGGCTTAAAACATTAAAACAGTAATTCATTTATTTAAATTTAAAATACATTTTTATTTGCTTTTTGAGAATTTCATACATTTTGATCATATTTACCTTCAGCTCCCCACTTTTGTCTCTTCTAAGATCCCCCTCCCAATTCCATGTTTTCTATTTTTTTTTTAAAGTAACCCACTGAGTCCAATCAATGCTTCCCATTAGCACATGGATACAGGCCCACCCCAGGGGTATGGTCAACTTACCAGGGGCCATACCCTAGAGAAAACTGGCTCTTCCTCATGCAGCAGCCATCAAATGCCAATAGTTCCTTAGCTAGGAGTTGGGGCCTCATGAATCCCTTTCCCACAAATGCTGGAAAACGGATTGTCTTGTTCTTGCACAGATCTTGTATGGGCAACCACAGCTGCTGTGAAATAATAATTTAATCAATCTTTTCCTTTATAGTTTTTGTCTTTCATCATGTTTAAGGAGGACCTTCCTATTCACAAAGGATCAATATATCTCCTTATTTTTTCTAACACTGTTAGGACTTTGATCCATTGTTTATAGTCCATTGTTTCACCATACAGAAATAATAGGTAACACATACTAAATCCCATGTATGCATTCTGGTTTCTGCTTTCATAGAAGCATTTATAAATGTCAGTACTGATTTAATCACTGAAAATATCTTGTGAGTTTTGATATCTGACAAGGTTTTGCTGTTCTACTTTTTTTTTTTCAAAGTTGCTTTTGTTCTGCCTGAACATTTATTGTTTGACACAGGTTTTGAATCAGATTTCCAGGTAGTCTAAAAGATATTGGAGGATTTTCTTGGAATTGCATTGTATGTATATATTCACTTTGAGAAAATCAATTTCCTTTTGGCATTATGTCTTTCATACCCAGGAAGGTAATGTATAGAGAACTTTTGGTGAGGTCTTACAGTGAAGACTTACAGTTTTCTTTTTAAAGGTCTGGCACATTTTTAAGTGCCTAGGTTATGTCACCATTTTGTGGCTATTTAAAGTGATATATATATATATATATATATATATATATATATATATATATATATATATATATATATTGGTTTTTCGAACAGGGTTTCTCCGTGTAGCTTTGCGCCTTTCCTGGAACTCACTCTGTAGTCTAGGCTGGCCTCGAACTCACAGAGATCCGCCTGGCTCTGCCTCCCGAGTGCTGGGATTAAAGGCGTGCGCCACCACCGCCCGGCCCCCCTTAAAGTGGTATATTTTGCTCCTTTGATTTTAAAACATTTTTGCTTGTCTTGAGATGGTTTTGCTGTGTATTCTTGGCTGCACTGGCATTAGTTATATGGCCCAGGCTGGCCTCAAACTTGTGGCAATCCTCCTGCTTAGCATTTTGTGATAAGGTTGTAGGTGTTTACCACCATACCCATCCTAAAACTCAGTTGTTGTATAGGTGATGGTTTATATCAATTGTCAACAGCATCCAGAGTCATCTTGGACACAAATCTCTGGGTACTTCTGAGAAGGAGTCTCCTGATTAGATTAACTGAGGCAGGAAGATTGATCCTAAATGTAGGTGGAATCATTCTATAGGGAGAGGTCCTGGACTGCACAAAGAGGAGAGAGCTAGCTGGGCCAGAATTTATTGCCCTCTGCTCCCTGACTGGATGCAGTTAATCAACTGTCCCAAGACCTTGTGGCTAGAACTTCCCTGCCATGATGGACTGTCCCCTGTAACTTGAGCCAAAGAAAACTTGTCCTTTCCTAAGTAGTTTTTGTCAGACATTTTGTCTCAGCAATGTATAAAATAACTAATATAGTATATTTGGTCAAACTGCTAAAATCTCTTCGTTCAGTGGTGGTGAGTTGATTGGTATGGGTTTTACATGTTTTTCTTGCATGCCTAATTTCCTTACACTCTCTCTTCCTGTCATGTGAGGATGCAGTAAGAATGTGATTGTCTGGAAGCTGAGAGGCAAGCCCTCACTAGAACTTGGCCATGCCAGCACGCTGACCTTTGACATCCAGCCTCCAGAACTGTGGGAACCTCTCTCGTTTAAGCCCTCAAATATTCTAAATCATTTAGTGATAGTTTTAACTTTTACTTTATATATTTGTGTTTTGCTTTTGTTAGAATTAAAAAAATAATTTCTCCAGACTCCCTTGCAGCTAAGGTATGCATACTCATCTGTTTTCTTCACTGAAAACATAGCTAGAGAAGTGAGCGATGTCAAGAAGCAGCAATGTGTGGAGAGTTAGATTCATCTGGCAATCGTGGTGGATGGAGAGTATTGGTTTGAGCAGAAGTTCCTTCACTCAGTTATAACATTATCTGATCCAGGAGTGGATGGTCGAAGGGATGTTTTCCTGAGGACTGTATTTTGGAGCTGGTGCTGGCCAGGGTACACTTTTTCTACGAATAGCAACAACAGCAGAAGAGAGTCCTCTCCCCTTCCCATAATATAAGGACTGTGGAGTGTCATCGCTCAAGTGCTGTATTAGAGTTAAGTTCATCTGTGCATAAGACATGATAGCTATTGGTAACATCCACAAGTCAGAAGTTGGAGGCAGGACGTTCAAAGTTGACTTGGTGGCTTGTTCTTTGAAATCTTCTGTGATTTGGACATCCATGCTGCTTCATTCTGTGTAAGCTGCCCTTCCTTTGCTCATCCCATGGTTGAAATAACTACTTCAGCTCCTGTCATTATATATATATATATATATATATATATATATATATATATATATACACACACACACACATATCTGTACCCAAGATGGAAAGAAGGACGAAGAAACCAGGGTCAAAGGTGGAAATATGGGGTGCAGTCCTGATGTTTCTTTTGGAAGTTTCTAGAACTTGCTATGTGACTATTTGATTCACACCCTGTTGGGCAAAACTCAGTTTCACACCCCTCATGTGGTCTATAAAGGATTTGGGGAAATCTCCCATATATTCTCAAGGGGTGGACCACATTCCTCGATGAGAGAGATGACTTAGCAGTACTAGTCAAAGCTCAGGATTATACAGACATACTTCTCTGGCAGTTAGTCTGGCTTTCCAGAAGGAATGGCCTCTGTTCCCCATGATGCCTGGCTCTACCCTCGGGGAGGCTCTTCTTTACCCAGCATCCTCCAGGAAAGAAGTAAAGAATACAATTTCACAGATTTTATAGCCTCATCTTTTAAAACATTTTTTTTTTTACATTTTAAACTTTTTTTAAAATCCATATGAATGTTTTGCCTGCATGTATGTATGTGTACTACATGTATGTCTGGTGCCACAGAGGTCAGGAGAAGGTTTCAGATCCTCTGGAACTAGAATTATGGTTTGTTTGAGCCATTGTGTGGGTATTGGGAATTGAAGCTGGGTCCTCTGCAAGAGCCACAAGTACTGTTAATGGCTGAGCCAACTCTACAGCCCCCAGCCCCACTTCTCAATGGTCGTGGACTTTGGATTTCTCATTGTTTTGTAAACGAGAAAGGGGGAGCTTTCTTAGGGGATGCTTTGTGGTGTTTGCCACAGATGTAAGAAAAGTGCCTGGTCCTGTGCTCAGTCCTAAATGGGATGTCTGTATCCCAAGGCTCAAGCAACATGGTGTAAGAAGGGGTGGGAAGATCCTGAGAGAATGACATGACAGGATTCTTACGTTCATGCATTTGTGGTTACCTGCAGAAGATGGGGTCAGTCATTATTGTGGCACAAATGTGGGGAGGGGGCACCTAAGGTTCTAGTCATAGCTGAGGAGCTACGGGGAACTGATGGGAAGGAGTCCTTTTTATTTAGGATGTGGCTGATGGTGGGTTCCCATGTTCTGGAGGCTGGAGCAACACCCATGCACACTCAGGCGGCACTAGACTCAATGGGTCATCAAAAACAAAAGCAGAGGACGTGAAGTGGGGTGTCGAAGGGACCTCAGGGGAGTGGGAGAGGGAGGTTGAGGTGGCTGTGATTAAGACACATTGTACGCATGTATGAAATCATCAAAGAACAAATACAAATATTCTTAGTTTTAAGGCAGGAAAGGAAGGTGCCTGGCCCACTTCTTTTGCTGTATGAAAGCGCAGGAGTCACATCTAGAAGGAGCAGTTCTAAAGATAGCCTTTACCAAAAAAAGGAAAGTCACAGTTATAGTTCCAATGCATCCTTGTGTTACCCTCTAACTGCTGCTGATGTATAACATGCCACCTCAAAGTTCAGTGACAAGCACTAACAACCGTGTGTTCTCATTCATGTGTCAGCAAGTTGACTGATCCTCATGGGCTCAGCAGGCTTGGCTGGGCTTGGCCCTAAGCAGGAGGCTGGCAAGGAGGAGAATGGGCGGAGTGAACTCTTCCCAAGCAGTTTAGCGAGGCTGGTGGCACGCGCCTGTAATCCTAGCAGTTGGCAGGTGGATCCAGGAGGATTAGGAGTCCAAGGCCGTCCTAGGCTACATTAGGAGTCTCTGTTACAGGAGAGAGATAGAGGGAGAATGAATGAATCTACAACAACACGATTATTTTAACCAGTTACTCTAATGTGTTAATTTATTTATGGGGTTCAGAATTTCCTTTTCCTGTCTGAAAATGTCGAACAATTCACCAGTCACTCGCATGGCCACTTTACTTTCCTTCTCTATCCGTGTATTACTTCGATAGGAATTGACCCAAATTCACTGGTTATTGTAACAGAATGGGTCTGGGTCACCAGTCCATTGGGTGAATGTGGGCAGGCCATCATCATTCTTTCTTTTTATATTATTTTATTTGTGTGTGTGTCTGCATGCACATGTGTGCATGTGGGTGTGTGTGCATGTTAATGTATATGTGTGTGTGTGTGTGTGTGTGCGCGCGCGCGCGCGTGTGCGTGTGTGTGTGTGTGTGTGTGTGTGTGTGTGTGTGTTTCATGCTTGTGTGGCTATCAGAGGACAACTTGTAGGAGTCAGTTCCTCCTTCCTCAGAAGGCTCCAGGGGTTGAACTCAGATCCTCACACTTGCCTAGCAAGTGCTTGTAACAGCTGAGCATCTTACTGGCTCCATTATCATTCTTTAAAACCGTAATCCATAGCTGTCTTTGTTGGCTCAACAGCTAGCTACCTTCATGCACCCGCATTGCACTGAGCCACGCGGACAGGGGCATGGGCTCCATAAAGGGCACCGTGGCACACTGCCCCCATCTCCCACTCCAGGACTCGGGCTTATTCGCCCAGATGTCGAGGGCACCGGCTGATGGTAGCTTTTAGCTGCGTCTGTCTAGGGAACTGACTCAGATGAGAAGAGCAGCTGGTCCAAATCCACACCCCTCTCCTGAGGGGTGATGGATGGATGTATGAGTCAGGGTCCCGCCTCCTTGCCGACCCTGTTCCATCTACACGTGGTATCAGCTGGCACCTGCGGACGGTTCAGGCTTCCTGCTTGCAGGTCTTTATCTTGGAGTCTGACTTCTGGGAATCCCACGGACATCACACTCTGAAGTGAGGTAGACCTGACTTTCCATCCTTTCCCAGCAGACTACCTATGTGACCTTCAATATGATAAAGCACTGTGAACCTTGAGGCTTTGATATCTAAAGCGGCACTAATTATAGTGTCTGCCTTTTGCAGTTACTTTGAGGATGAACAATGGCGCACGTGCTTAACTCAGTATCTAGGATGTACATGTCAGGTGCTGTGAGCAAGCAATCACATGCTTATTTTGATTAAAAATGATGTTTGATAAAGATAATTGCTAATATGGGCAGAATGGTCGAGAGGTCCCGAGCAGAGAGCATGGGGCCATTTTGTTCTTTCCTTTTCACTCCGCCTTTTCAGAACTGGGTTCTTCCATCCCTGCAGTGGAAATGGACCTGTTATGCTAACCTATGCCCAGCAGGTGGCGCCAGCGCATAGAGCCTCAGTCCTCGCCCTTTTACAGGTGCGCATTATCGTCTCCCATTCTCCTCCATCAACCATCCATCAAATGCAGATTATCCCGTCACTTATTCTTCCATCTTTTCCCTCAACAAATGCTTTACCGAGCATTGACTACAGCCAAAGAGCAGTTTTAAATCCTGTCTAAAGTATCATGGTGACTAGAAAACAAAAAGGAAAAAAATAAATTACAAAGCCCCTGACAGCCAGTGAGGCTGTTGAAAGATGGATAAGGCAAGTTCTAGCCATGGTTTTAGTTCTGTCTCTGGGATGGTGCCAACTCATGCTCTGGGCTGCTTTAATAAAACTGAAGAAGTGTATTTGGTGAAACTGAGTCAGAGAGAGAACGATTTCTTTCCAAAACCACCAAGGGCATCCCAGAGACTATCTATCTACAGCTTCCTCAAGAGCCATTGATCTGAGACTCATTAAAATTGCCAAGTAGGAGAAAGAAGAAGAAAATCCATAAAGGGAAGGGGAGGGGGCGCTGAAAGTCTAAGTGGGAGGAGGATGAGGGGACCTGGGTTCTAGAGCTCCAGTCAGAGGTGACTTTGCAGGTCCTTGACCTGTGCAGACAGACCAGCAAGCCATCAGAATGCCAGGATGCCAGGCCTGGATGAGGACAGCGAGTGCCTACCCTCACCTGTCTCACACTGACTCCCAAACTCCAGGAGATGAGCTTGTCTGAAGGTCAACTAAGCAGAGTGGTTGGGGATATCAGGAAGGGCACTGGGGATGGGGTTGTAGCTGGTTTGGTGGTGTTCTTGCTTAGCATGCATGGGGCCCAG